>NC_056726.1:306581886-306881886 GCF_019279795.1 Protopterus annectens
GTTGTGTAAAGTACACTAATGAATTGTATGGGTAAAAGGGAGCTGTCATCTCTTACAGAATTATATGGTTTGCTGTAACTGCTGTAAATAAGACGGTAGAAAAGAAGAAAATGGTTAGAGTTAAGGATCCTTTGAAATCTGTGATGCTATTGTAGACTGCAAGCTTCCACTGAAATCATTCATGCAAGTTGTTTCTCTCCATTTTCAGCTAATAATCATTTTTACTGCATACCATGAGTAATATATTCACATCTGTAATGCAGATAGCCCCTGCTTTAACTTTTCAAATATCTTGCTCCTGACTTGCTCATTTATTGAATCATTTCATTATCTATGCAAATTATAGAATACATTTCCATCCAATGGCCATTGAGCTAGATATATAGTCATTTTATGTAATGTATTTGGGTTGTGATTTGCACGGAGTAACCGCACTGCTCTTCAGCCGCTAGCAATGTGGCCTCATACTTCCTTCTCACATAAAATTGAAAGGAGTGTCTATAAATGGTAGCATTCTTAAATTTTAACTGAGAAATTGTGGTTAAAGCAAATGGTTATAAGTTCCTGTGTTTGCTGCATAGCTGAAAAAACATAACTATTAGTTGGCTGTGGAAGATAATACTGTTTCCATGAAGATCTGTTGGATAAAGTTGGAATATTACAGGAAGACATAACTGATGGCAAGCACCATTTTAATGGCAGATATTGGAAACATATAGACTGAAAGAGGAAGCCAGCTAGAAGGATATAAAGTAGTGCATGTATTATATATTGTCTAAGAGAAACAGAAGAATGTATTCTCCATATTTGTACTTGATTTCTGAAGTCTTTATCCAAGAGCTGGGCATATGATGCAAAGGAATGGAATGTACCTCTGACCACACCTACCTCACCAACACTCAGGTAATGGGGTGATCACTGACATTATAGGAGCCATCTTGAGTGAGAAGGAAGTGTGCAGCTGAAAGTTAGCTTATGTAGCCTAGGAGAAGGGAATACTGGTTGCTTTGACACCTCAGTATCACACAGTCGAAGGGAAGGGAATGGTGAGTAGCTTGCCATCTTAGTACTACCCAGCCCAGGAAAAAGGAGTGGTGGAGGGTTTGCCACCTCAGTATGCCAAAGGCCCAGAGGAAGGGAGTAGTGAAGGACTTCCTGTGTACCACCAAGCCTAGGAGAATGGCAACACAGCAGGTTTTTCATGCCAATACCTCTCAGTTAGAAGGAAGATAGCTGTGGAGGGCTTGATTCCTGAGTACCTTTTGTCAAATATATGGACGATAGTCTTAGGGATGAAACCATAGGGTTCCAACCTACCATGAGCATACAGTTTATTTGGGAGTGGGTGCAGGTAACCAGGGACAGTCATATTTTGATATTGCAAATATTACTGGGTTGAAAATACATTTTGTAAAATTCTGACCTAATATGACACCTGTTTTCTCTCTGATGAAACATGTTGACACTGGATATACTGGGGGACTTCACATTTTACTTCTACCTTTCATTGTGTAATCTGACTCTGGGATTACACCATGCTGGGGAAGGGAGAAGCCAGCGGTCATATTAGGTCAGGATTTACTGAAATGCATTTATAAGCTAAAAGGACTAATTGAGTTGAGATACACCTGGGATTTGTATGTCAACCAGAGAACTGCAAGCATGAAGTGCATCTGCGTGCTGACAGACCGAAACGATGGCTTAGGACAGATAGTAAGCAAATGGCAAGAGTGCTGCAGGGGTGAGAAGGAATAGTGCACTAAAGAATGATGAAGATGAACTGCGAGAAGATCTTAAGGAAACTGGAATAAAATTATGGACAAAGTCCAAATGCAAGAAAATTTCAGCATAAGACTTATCTGAGCTCACGGAATGTTACAGGAACACCGTCAGAAGCACCTGATGAAGTGATATTCTCCATTTAGAAAAGAAAGATGAAAGATGATGTGGAATGGGAAGGAAATCAAATTCCTAACAAAATAATCACTGATTCCATGCAGTACAACTTTTATATATCTGTGTTGGTAGTAAAATAATTAGTCTTTCTTTTATAACTTGAAACACATGGAAAAACCTTAAGAAATAAGGCCCATTTGAGGTCCTGCTCTGCACACAAATGTGCTGTATACATATATTTGATTTGCAATGCTCCTAACATTAGAAATACAGACTCTGAATGCTCATATATTTTACAATACTGTTTTAAGATTTTTCAAGGAATAAGGTGAAAATCATTCCATCTCATACTATTCATCATATTATTTTTTTCACATATTTTTGTGTCTCCTAACATAATGTTACAGTAATCAGTTCCATATGTGATTGTTCCATGTGCTCTCTAAATACGTATTAACTCCTGTAATCCCAATAGTTGAGTTCCTTGCTCCCTATGGAGTTTGTTTTATCCAAAAAGTTTTCATTCCTTATACAGTATTAAAAGACAGAGACATGTAAACATTTATATTTTATTGTATCTTTTTGGAAAACTGAGCACAAATTATGGATCTTTCCAAACAGCATGCTTAAAATGTGTTGATTCTTTGCAAACCACTGTCACATGTGTCCTGCCTGGAAATAATTGTTAGTTATTGTCATGTGACTGTCCTGAATCAAAGCAATGTACAGCAAGTTCCTGTTTATGTAAGTATTTGATGCAATCATATATGTTTGATTGCTGTATAGCTCATTCCAGAATAATTCAAATTAAATAATCTCTAATATCCTAATACAATGGAAAGTATAATATATACCAAAATTAGACATTATTTTCTGTATAACTAAAAACATGCAGCTTCTAATGCAAAAAAATATATATAGAATTATAATGTAAATACATCTTCTTATTGCAAGTATCTCAATCAAACAACACACCTTCATCAAGCTGATGCTACCAAATATAGATTTAACTTCACAAGTGAAACCAAACAACAACTGCCCTGGTTTAAAATGAACATTTAATTTGCATTCAGACATGTGTCCAATCAAACACAGTCTAAATTATAAGTAATAGAGTTATATTATTTAAAAATTAGGTGCACAGTATTAGTAGCATGTAGGAAAAATAGTTTAAATAGTAACCCGTTAACAGTAGATAATGGCTTATCACAATTCCAAGGGAAAATAACTTGTGACAAATCACATTTGCCCTCAAGCCTTCCTGTGTGGTGACCATCCGAATCTGCACAGCCTCTTGGTATATCTTTCATGCAAAAGATCTTAGATCCATTCTCATCCAGGTTCCAAGGAGGGGATGCAGTCTCTGCCAAACACAATGGGACTTCTAAGGGGAGGCTGCCAACTCCTCAAGGCCATTCCCTCTCAATGAGAGTGCAGAATACCTAGAAGCACTGCAAACAGAGGCAAGGATCATTTTAGGATTTCTGCACAAAGGGCTATGGAGTCCTGAAGTCCTTTACTTATGAGTTGAGGAAATGAGTCTCCTATCTGTGTAAGGATGGGCACAGTCTCCAATTCAAACCTCTTAAAGTCTACCTTATCATGATGGAACACTCTTGTCTTTTAGAAGCCTAAAAACCACCACATGTCAACCTCAGGCAACTCCACTCTGTAACAGGCAGGCAGGTCAACTTCCATATGTACTTCTAGTGAGGAAACATATGCCATGATGAAGGCCATGGAACTCTTTAAGAGTAGCTCACAAATTCCTATTCAGATTACAACCCTTCCAGTCCTGCAGCAATAGTGCATGAGGTCAATTCTAGACTTCTACATGGTGTAGATAATGCCCTTAACTCAGGAGGCCCTGCTGAGGCATCTACTGCTACAGTCAAAGATAGGCCAAGTATCCAGCCTAACTCTCCATTCTTCCAAGGCTGCTAATTCTTCTCATATCATGCATGCCTTTGAGCCCTCTAGACCACAGGTGGATTGAGCCTGTCTCATATGGATTTAAAAAGAGATTTCATCCCCTGTGAAAGGTGCAGGACTTCTGAAGGGAAGCCTGCTTCCTGACCATATCCTGCACAGTCCACAGTACTCCTGAATCTACTGCAGATAGCAGACAACATCTCTTCAGGATGTCTGGAGGAACAGGTGGCACACTGAACTCAAGAAGGCCAGGCAGAGATAGGGTGAGGGTTCCACCTTCCCTTCCATTCTTCTGAAGGCTGTCTCTCTCTTAGTTTATATTTGCTCCTGCCCATTCTTTTACACATTTGTTACCCACTGGACACAAGTGTCACTTTTCAGAGGTGACTGAGGAGCACTGTCTGGTCAAGTGAATTGCTCTGAGTCACACAGTAGGCAAATGGAGATGGAAGTAATTGAAACATCAACTCCTAACCACAATAAACATCTCAGTAATATCAGAGAGACTTCATGGGGATGAAACATCTTCAAATACATAGTTCTCCCCTTCATCCAGAGGGCTTATTTTTTTGTGAAGACTATGGACCTCTGAGAGCAAGTCCTACTGGTCCCATACAACCTGGTCTGTAACTCTCCTGAACTCACAGCTGACAGTATCCCTTCTGAACTTTTGCATGAAGGGGAGCACCATCAACTTAGAGTTCAGTATAGGCACCTCCCATAATGGAAAAGGTTTGGCCAAGGATCTACTTGATCATTCATTCTCCTCAAGACTACCTGAGACAGATATCAAATGACTTTGGGCCTTTCAAGGTGATGAACTCTCTTAGTGGGCTGACCTCATAGAACTCCTCTCTGCCACAAGATGGTAGTCACTGTCTCAACTGGACTTCTACAGAAAAGATTTTATGTCTGATATAGGTCATAGGACTTCTGAACTGAAGTTCTTCTCCTTACCTCTCCTCCTTCTCAAGCTGCAGAGCTCCCTAATTCACAGAAGATGGCAGATGCTTTCCCTTCTGTATTTCTGCAGGATGGGGGTACCTTCAATACAAGAGTCTAGTGAAGTTACCAATGGCAGCAGGCAAGAAATAACCAGGTCTACCTGACACTCCATTCTCCTCAAGGTTGCATAACCAGATATACATAACACTGAACACTCCAGAGAGCTGAATTCTCCTTAATGGGCTAACTTTATGGAAGTTCCCTTGACTTCACATGGGCATACTTCTATTATCCTCACTTCTGTTGAGGGGACTTTGAAGCTCCCCGCACTTGTCCTTACTGTGACAATAAAAATATTTACTCAAATTAAAGCTGACGACCCTGGCAGTGGATTTCCTACCAGCAGACTATCTAAAAACTGCAGCCACGTCGATAGCATTCCTCATTTATATTCTAGTCAACATATGCATGCATAAGAAGCGTTTATATCACATTATCGAAAAATGAAAATAGTGAACGCTATTTCATCGGCCCCAAAACATCTAAACATGAAAATATCGAACATTCAGAACAGCAAATTTTTTTCCCATGGAAAAAATTTGCTGCTCTGACACACATGCTTACAACACAAGCACATCAAGCAAACAGCAACCACACAATTACACTTAAATTCCTACATCTAACGCTACACTAAACTAAACATACACTACAATCTACCCATTTATTAACCCAATCCCTAACCCTAAGGTCCGTCACTATCGCACACTCACCTTATCCGCGCCCTAACCCTAACTCACTTAAACAGTCCCTAACCCTAAAGTCTGTCACTATCACACACACGTCTAACCCGCTCCCTAACCCTAACTCACTTAACCCGCCCCTAACACTAACATACAAACAATCGCACACTTACCTGAACCCAACCAGTAACTTTCCACCACAGTGCTAAGTATAGCAAAGCCACAGAAACGGCCGACCAAATTCTTTCCTGAGGAAAGAATTTGCTGTTCTGCAGCTTCGCTATTCTTAGCGTTCGCTGAATAGTGTTCAGTATCAGAACATTCAAAGTTTTAATACTTCAATGTTCTGATATAGACCCCATAAAAACTATGTCCCAACAATCTGCAAAAAAATCATTCATAATCCCTCTCCATAAAGGCAACAACTCAACAGATCTGACTAATTCCTGACCTATAACTATCTTGTCATCCCTATTCAAAATTTTGGAAATATGTATACACTCTCAACTAATCAAATTCCTCAATGACCATAACTTACTTTCTCCTACACAGCATGACTTCTGGCCAAATCACATTAGTACAACTGCCCTCTTCAGATTTACCAACACTGCCAGTCAACACAAAAACAATGGAAACCTAGTATCCTCTATTTGTATCTACTTGTCAAAAGCCTTTGGCACAGTATCCTATCAGAAACTATTATATAAACTAGCATCTCGTAATCTAAACAAATCAGCTCTAACCATTTCTCATAGTTATCTATCAAATAGGCACTAAGCAGTCAAGTGGAAGCAAGACCTCTCAGCTTTCCTATCAGTTATAATTGGGGTTCCACAATGCCCAATACTTGGTCCTCTCCTTTTTAACATAATTATATATTTATCAACAAATACTGCTTCTCAATAAGCAATCTTTGTTCAATATGCAGATAATGCAACACTCATCTACTCTGCACAATCAATATATATCCTACAAGATATCACTCAACAGGCTTTCCTATCCACAGACTCCTAGCTCAGCAATACAAACCTACTCCTCAACCCCAAAAAGACCAATGCTCTTTACCACCAAACATCTCCTGGAACAAAAACACAAATTCCACATCTGACAAACAAAAATTGAATGAGTACCACAAACAAAGGTACTCAGAGTCTTATGTGATGACAAACTTAAATATGAGCAACACCTGCTCTAAGCAATCAAAAAGACCCATTTGAAACAAGGATAACTATACAGAGCAAAAGGTTTTCTCACAGAGTCTGGAAGAAAATCCTTAGCTACTGCCTACCTACTTCCATTCATTCTATATGCATACACCATGTTTAATCATCTCAGTCTCATCCTTAAAACTAAACTCGAAACAAATACTCCACCAAAAATCCTCACTTTGTAGCCCTTATAGATATACAGCAGTTAGAACTCCTCCAATACCTTACATCCACACAACTTAATATAGTTCACAACTTAATTCATTTCCCTGAAAAATGACCAGCCTTGAATAATATGCTCCAATCATATTCCACTTCTAGACTATTAAGCAAGCAACAATGCCTAAAAGGATGCATGTTACTGTGTAAATAACGCCACCCAGGGGTACTATGAGGATATATGTTATAACAGTGAATGATCAAAAGATCAAACGCTATTATATCAACCACAAAAGAATGAAAACAAAAAAAAAGCGAATAGCCAGAACAGCGATTTTTTTTTTCCCAAGGAAATAATTTGCTGTTCCCAAAAAAAAAAAAAAAAAAAAACACTATTTTAAGTGGGGGGCTTCACCCCTCAACACCCCCCCTACTCAAATATACCAACTCCGAGATCACACTACTGTGCCGAAAATGGCAAAGTGATGGAAGTGGCCAAGCGACTTCTTTCCCAAGGAAAAGAATTTACTTAAAAGCCGCTTCATCATTTTGTGTTTTCGACATTTACAGTTCGACAAACATGCATTCGACATAAAGCGTCTTCGTTCTTCTGACAGGAACCATACTATGAGGCCCAAAACTGCAGGCAGAGGGCCTCTACACTCCTGGAAGGGGGTGATTTACACATTAACACACACCATGAAAGGCATTCTTGTGCTTAGGGAATGGTCTGTCTGTAAAATTGCTGTGTTCTACTTACGTTTGTTTTTTTTTTTTTTTTATTACAATTTTTTTATGAATATTTTTGATGCAAAATAGTTCCTCCGCCTAATGCTTTATCCCTGCTGTAGTGTATGTAAATGGTGTTGGAGGAAGTATTTTGCATCCAGAATATAATGTTAAAAAATAGCCATATATTTACTTCATGTTTAGGTCCCCTACTCCTAAAATGCGTGGTTTGCTGTCAGTCATTGGAGACTGATGTCATGAAATAATGACCTACATTTGAGTTTCATAATTTATCTCCTTCTGAAAATTCATGCTAATACAAATCTTGTTATTTAAGCAACTTTCTAATTTTAAAAGAGCAATATTTAAAATCCGTTCCTATTCTTCAGCCTTCTTTCCCATTTATTTTAGGCTTTATCTAGATTTTTTTAAGTAGGAGGTCGAGAGCTATGCAAACCTTTTTACTACTTCTGCCAGTGGTTGCTTGATCTCACACACACACACACACACACACACACACACACACACACACACACACACACACACACACACACACACACACACACACACACACACACACACACACACACACACACACACACACGAGTGTCAGACAATGCATGGTCTCACAAATGCTATCTTTTCAAAAATCTTGTGATTTTATAAGAGCAATATTTAAAATCTGTCCCTATTTTGAGCCTTTGTTGCCCCCTTTACTTTAGGTTTAATGGTGATATCTTGAGCTAAGAGGTTGAGAGGTGTGCATACTTCAACTGCTGCTGCTGGCAGTGCTCAATCACTCTCACTGTTCACACACACACACACACACACACACACACACACACACACACACACACACACACACAAACCCACACACACACACACACACACACACACACACACACACACACACACACACACACACACACACATACACACACACGCACACACGCACATGCACACATGCACACACGCACACACACACACACACACACACACACACACACACACACACATACACACAAACACACACAGTCAAATGCATTCACTCACACACACACAAACATACACACACACTTCTTTCAGTTTCATTTATTTTTAATTTACACTAGATAAACAGCAAAAGAGCTGCTTAGTGAGTGTAAAATAATGACTCAATTGATCTCAGTATCACTCTCATATATCTCATACATGCATACACTCATGCACAAAGACAAACACACACACAGTTTTTAAATTTTCTTTTTTTTTTCTTTCTTCTTTTTTTTTTTTCAATTTTACACTCAATAAATAGCAAAAGCACTGTTTAGCAAGTGTAAAATAATGGCAGCCATTAGGTTCCTTTCAGTCTTAGCTGAGCTCCACTGCAGCTTAATATGCTGCCATGACACATAAGACATTTTACAGTGGGCATTGGTTTATTATCAAAATCTCAAAGGCAAAAGTTTTTGCCTTCAAAACACTGAACTAAAATCCTAAAAATGAAAACATCATCCAGCCTATATGGCGAACGTCATAAATATGACGTTCAGCTATCAATATACCAGACTTTTAGTTTCGAAAGTCTGTATGTCCTTTCATAGTTTTAGCACAGGGGCAAGCCCCCCTGCACCCCTTCACACCCCCTGTAAATTATGTATACTACCTCCGAGATCGCACTACTGTGAGGAAAGGGATAAGTTCCCCAATCTTTACTGTACAACAGTCTCCATTCACAATGCCGAACTCATAATAACCAATCAAGCTTTATGTTTGTTATTATGAAGTCAAATTAATCAAGTTTGGCATTGTGCAGCCATGAAAACTACCTTTCACCCACACTACGTTCACAATCCAGCCTTCAAAATTTTGACTGTAGGCAGTGGGCATTACCTGTAGATTAACACCTGCTGGAGAATGTTCATTCTTCAATTAGGGTGCTGATCTGCAGGTCACCTATTATCTAAGGTCAAGGTTCATTCTTCAGTTAGGGTGCTGATCTGCAGGTCACCTATTCTCTAAGGTCAAGTAATAAATATCACCTTGCTATGTCCAAAACGAGCAATTCAGCTAGGGATTCTCTATACTTCCTGCAAGCCACTAAAATTGAAACTCTATCCCATTGCAGATAGGGCAGACAGACAAACAGACAAAACACATACTTTCAAGTTACTACTAAAACAATATCTAAGCAAAAAATTGTCTCTTGTCCTGCGACACTCCGAACTAGAATAATATTTTGTGCCACACCTGCTACCTTTTCCCCAAATACATAGCTTTTCCACTTCCCCTTTTTCTCCATTTGGCCAGAAAGATACTGACTAAACCACAAAAGGTATCTTTACTTACATAAATTACCTCAGGCACAGACTTTAAGTGATAAGAATCAATCTCTTTTTCTCTCTCATTAGATCAGTAGCAATCTCATTGTCTAGCCTCTGTCACAGTTTTCACTACTCTGTCTCTCCTCATCAAAACCATCCAAAACGAATCCTCTTTCCCAAATACTTTACTGCTCAGTCGTATGTGTAATGATCGTCATAGTTGCTTTCCTACTAACGTATCATACTGTAGTATATTATCAACCGTCTTCCCCTCTTTCCAATACTTGTCATAGTTAAGCTGATTCTTCTTTTCATTATTTTAATTTCTGGAAATCACAGGTAATATTACAGTATCCTGTTAAATGTCCCTCTGCTACATACATGCCTGCGCCTATTTCAGTTGAATGACCAACACTGTATACACCTAAGCAAGCTATGTTCACTCTGTGCTTCTAAACAATGTTTATGTTAGCTGTTGTAATGCTTTCTTCTCTCACGCATCTACACTGTAAAATGGCATATTAGTCTTCACCTTCTTTCCTGTATGTTGTATTGCTTCTGATTTTATGGAACATTGAAATACCATAACGTCACAATTCAAAATATTGAGATTAAAATCTTGAAAGTCCAGAACACTGAAAACTGAAAACATTGAACCGCACAACATCAAAACAAACATGTCAAACCAACACTTTCTATACTCCACCACAAAAACAAACAAAAATAAATAAAAACATACTATATTAAACTTCTACACATAGAACCGGGGGGCAAGCCCCCCTGCACCCCCTCAGCTACTTAAATATATCAACTCCGAGACTGCACTACACAGACCAAAATGCTAAACATACCATTCCATGCTGCATGGCTGCCTGATTAAACTGCAAAAAAATATCCTCAGCCTTCGCTTGGAAACACTACTTCACTGCTAAAACACTACACATTGCCATATATCTCTCCGATACTTACCGAAGCTTCACAGGTGACCTCAGCCATATTATCTTCTAATGTACTAAACTAAAATATAACTCATCTGAAAGGCACAGCAACCACTGTGCACATTATAACACTATCTACAAACCTGATTCGACATTCTGACATTCAGCATTATGAACTTACAGTGTTCTGGACTTTCAAGATTTTAATGTCAATATTTTAAATTTCAACGTTTTAGTATTTCAGTGTTCCAAGGTGAATATATATAATATATACAGTTTATATATATATATATATATATATATATATATATATATATATATATATATATATATCTACACACACACACACACACACACACACACACACACACACACACACACACACACACACACACACACACACACACACACACACACACACACACACACACACACACACACACACACACACACACACACACACACACACACACACACACACACACACACACACACACACGACCACGCACACACACACACACACACACACACACACACACACACACACACAAACACACACACACACACACACACACATATATATATATATATATAGAGAGAGAGAGAGAGAGAGAGGCAGAGCTAGAGAGATATAAGTATATATTGTGTACGTATATACATGTTTTGTAACTGCTGAAAAATATAGAGTTTTCCTCCCCGAGCCTTCACCGAAACAGGGTTTTATCCCACTCAGACTAATCCAGAAAACTAAGATAAATAAATAAATATGTGCTTCTTGAATATCTTTATTTTGACTTTCACTTGGCATTTGTTCACCAGGATAGTCCAGTGGGCTAGGTTGACCCCATTTTCAGTGGAGGCCCGGGGAGAAAAACTCCACAAGAAACACAATTAGAAAATAAAAGCAAAACAGATAAACGTATTACAAAGTAGCACATTTTGATATATAAAGCATGCTGGATAAACCGATTACAAAGAAATGCAACAGTTGTTACAGTAGAATGTGTAAGCATTTTGCAGTAGAAAAATAATTACAATTGCTTTGTTTGGAGATACTAGATCTTGATATCTCATATACATATGTCCTTTGCAATAAAGGAGATCATTCTGTTCTTCTGAACTGTGTTACATGATGTTATTTTCACACTTGGTACATTAACAATGCTGGCACTCAGACCCCAGGCCTCCACTGAAAATGGACTCAACTTGACTCAGTGGACTATCTTGGTAAACAAATGCCAATAAATAAATAAACACAACACCGGTGGAAATCATCTGTCTTTGGTCTTCACAATGCTCTGTTGTAATTAATCAGCCAGATTCTCCTAGTTTACACCATTTCAAAGTCAGCTCATAGCTGCTGGACTGTGTGAGATGCCAGTCAGCAACAGCAGCATTTACAGCTAGGATGATCCATGGAAAGGTTCTGGTATGCAGCCAAAGTGACTGTTGCCATCATCCCAACCTGCAAGTGGTATTGGTGGGTAATGCCTCATCCAGCCACAGATATTGTGCATTCCAGTTCATATCCAGGCTCATCTAACCTTGAACTTAGGGCCAATTTTTTATCTGAAATATACAGATCTGGCTTTCCAACATACCTTGCTTGCATTGTTCTGACATGCCAGAGGACATTCTTTATGGAGAACTGCTGCAGATATCAGTAAAGCCCAGCATAATGCTTGCACTAACTCCCTGGATTTTCAAGGTCCAGCAAGAGCTCACCTGATTTTGGAAGCCCAAGACAGATGAAAAACTTCATCACAGGCCTAAGCTATCAGGATCCATCTTGAATCAAGATGGAATTCACTTTTAGAGGGAAAAGTATTATACAAAACTCGTAAACATATTCCCTTATCACGCTTCTCCCTTCTCAGCTTTGTGTGCCTTAACCTAGCATTCAGCTTATCCTGCAGCACCAGTTCTGATACTAAAAATGGTCTATTAGACATTCACATTTTACATTAAACTTCAAGCCATGATGCACTTCTTAGCCATTTAAAGTTTGAGACTAGATTGAGACAGTTTTAGCCCCAAAACCTCTAATCATTCACATTAGCAGATGAAGTTGCATCTGCCAAGCAGCAATGATCCTGAAATAAATGTCAAAGAAAACCAGCTGCTATGTGGTTTGATTAGTCTTTCTCCCCTACATCCAGGTCAGATGACTTGATCTGCACATGGGGACCATCAGAATTCCCTCAGCCTTTGCCCATTTTTGATATAGTTCACCATCTTCTGATCCCCACAAAGTATGCTCTGGCTCTACCTCTCTAACAGGATGGGTGAGACAAGTTGGTGATGTACCCCCTATGTGGGTTTGGAAGCCCA
Organism: Protopterus annectens; assembly: GCF_019279795.1. Lineage (NCBI taxonomy): Eukaryota > Metazoa > Chordata > Ceratodontiformes > Protopteridae > Protopterus > Protopterus annectens. The sequence continues at coordinate 306,595,068 of NC_056726.1, forward strand.
GCACAGCCAGTACACTCCATCCCTCACATTCATTGCACCTCGGGATCTCATATCCATACTTATACTCACGTGTCTCTTAGACTCCTTGGTCTATATTTCAAGACAAGAAGGGTAAGTCGCCAACATGGCTTTGTAAATCTGAGCACCAACAGTGAGTCCCCCAATTTAGCAGTGAAATGTGATCTAGCTACAGTGACGAAAGTCCTGCTCAGTCATAAGCCCCTGTAGGGGCTGATGTTCTGCATAACCCACTGTGAAATATGTGCAAAGCTGAGTATGATGGCAGCTGGTCAGAAAGCAGCAAGGTCTACTGCCATGAGCTTAACAATCACCTCCAGGGAGATGATCCATATTGCTGACAGCCTACCCAACTGACTTGAAAAAGGTCATAAACCACACAACAGCAGTCATCTCTCCTAGTACAGGTGCCTCACCACTTTGATTTATAATGGTGCAGTTGAGCTGAATCCAATTGTTGGATTGCATGGACAGCACTTGTTTACATTTAAATAGTTTATTGCTTTCTTGAACTGTCTCTGAAAAGTTTTTTTCAACTTTCCTTTATATACTTGCTGATTTTTAGTAATGTGCCATTGTTTAGTCTTAGATGAAGTGGAATACCCACTTTGGGCTGCATTCACAAACAACCTGATTCCTCGAATACCTGATCCAGGCACACCAGGGGCCACTATCAGTTTTGTATTGTGTGCAGGATAAGCTCCAATCAGAATATCTTGGGTTTTAGGCAGAACTAGGGAAATGGGCTTTTGTACACCATAATTTGTGCACCTGCCAACAGGTAGATATTCATCTGTGGCCCCTTCCCTCATCAGTCAGCATTCTTGAAAGGACTCTTGCTCAATGGGACTGGCCCCCCATTCAGTCTCTTGTAGAAGAAGAACCACTGCTGCCAGCTGCTAGCATGGGATCAGAAGTTTATGAGATGAATTCATCAGGTCTCATGGAAATGTAGGTCAGTTATTAACTATCAGCAGCCTCCCCACACAAAGCAGAATATATACAGCCATGCCAAAGTGGAAGAGGAGAAGAGAGATATAGGATCCAAGGGCCCATTATGGTTGAGATGTTTTTTTCACAGAGGAGTGAGGGAAACAGGCTTTTCCATGTCCTTCCGTAAGAAGAATGTGGGAGGAATAAAGACACCTTGTTGAAGTTTCAAGTAGTTTATTCAGTCAAGTGGGTAGATACATCATAAGTGTTCTTATTCTTGATTAGAAGACATCCCTCAATGTCTTCTGAAGACTCCCCCTTACCATAATTCTTACACAATTTGTAGACTATCCTCCACCTGAGTAGTAGAATCCAGATCCTAAGCCAAGTGGCTTTACTACACTGCCCTTCCATCTTGTTTCTTGAATATATAGGATGTCCACTCTCCTCTTTTCCATCATGTCATCCACTTCTAAGCTCCATCCTGTCAGTGAATGAAATTTTAAGTTCATGTTTGGTAGGTTGATTGGTTTTACATCAAGCTTTCGCTCAGCAGAGCTATCTCAGGTAACCCAAGCTGGGCAACTGGACATCAGCCATAGGCCAGTAACTTATTGACTCAGGGCTTCTGGGTTTTATGGCGGGCACACACTTACCAATAGGGGCACATATATCCCTCCCACCATTACAATGGTTCCCTGGTGCAGTTGGCATAGGCTATGTCCTCAGCCTACTTATCACCAACAAATACCCATGAGCATTTGGCAACATTAGTCAACACAATCGAATCTCCTAGAACCACTGTGCAGCCTGTGATCCATGTTCTCCAAGCTTCAGGATATTGTGCACCACAGTAGATGCCCAAAGTCGTTGGTCTATAAAACTTTTCCACCTCTATGGCTACAATCTAGAATATGTCCTGCTGTTCACAACTCCATTTTTGGGTGAGTGTGAGAAGGAAACATTAAGCATGTTTTTGGAAAGTGGGAGGAACCACACAGCAACACAGGAAAAACATGAAAAGTCCATAAGGGCATTGACTGGAGGTCAGGATTGAACTTTGTACTTTGTGTGTAGGAGGCAAAGACCTTAACCATTTTACCAATTGGTCTCTTTTATTCCACTAATGTAGAAATTGCTAGGTTCAAAATCTTCACTACTGGATGCATTTCCATTCACTGAGAAGTACCAAGACGTACAGCAGAGCAGTGCAACAGGAAAGGTGAGATTAACAGTGGTTTGGGCACCAATGTGAGGCACAGAACTTTTTTAAAAAACAGTTTGTCAGTTTACAAACTGTCATTAATCAACTTTGATCACTCGTATACATTTTGTAGTATATCTGACTGCATACTTCTCAACTATACAGATTTTCACAGAATGTCCAGACTTTGACCTCATATTTTTGGTCCATTTCTCATAAATTTGTGGTTTTTCTAGCAAATTAGTGACAAATAATTAAAGATTAAAGTTAGAAAATAATAATAGACATTTCAGTTTCAGACTTCATACCCTTCAGAAAATTCATGCTAATGCAAAACCTGTTATTTTTCATAGGTTCATAGGTTCGTAGGTACTAGGCTATTGGCCCTAGGGCCTATATAAGCCTAGTCAAAGGTACCCTGACTTTCGCCACCCAAGAAAATTATTTTCCTGTGCCACTGTCGAGCAGAGCCACAGAAGTGATCCCTGGGTTGAATTTCCTGTCTCCCATCCAATCATCAAGATTTTTCTTGAAGAGTGCTAATGAGGAGCTTTGTTTGAGATAGATAGGTAGTTTGTTCCAGAGTATGGGAAGTCTCTGGGACAGGAATCTATCCTCCAGCATCTTCTGTTTATTGTGGTGACAAGGTTTAGGTCCCTAGAGCATGTAGCTCAGAGGGATTGGGGATTTCTTTAAGTGGAGCATGTCTAAAAGCTCTGGGTTTGACATAGCTTTGTATGTTTGGCAGAGATCGCTTCTGAGTAGGCGATATGCAACGGAGTAAAGCTGTAGCTTTTTGAGACAGTCTGCATAGGGCATCTGCATGAGGCTGGTAATCCTCTTTGTGAGGTATTTCTGTGGCCTTTCCAGTTGTTGTAGATGTTTATCAACTTTCTAAGTTTGTAAGAGCAATATTTAAAAATTGTCCCTATTTTTGGGTCTTTGTCCCACTTTTATTTATGCCTTTGTCCAAATTTCTTGCTCTAAGAGGTTGAGCGGTATGTCTGACTGTCAAAATGTTATGTTTAAAAAGGGGCTATATCACATCATCGAACTTACTATTTATCGAATACCTCTTCATTGAACTCACTTTGGCAAAACCCCTTTTTGTTGAATGATCATTTTAGCAAATATTTTCCCAGGGAAAAGAAATGGTAGTCCAACCACTGATCATCACAAAAAGGTACAAAATTTAAAACCCACTCAGGTGGGGGGGCTTTGCTCCCATGCCCCCTATACCCCCTAAATAAATATACCAGGTTTGAAATTGCACTACAGAGAGGAACAGGGCAAATTCCCACTCATGGCTTCCTGCATGTTTTCCCTGAGAAAATATTCACTAAAATGATCATTTGACAAGAAGGGTTTTCAACAAACTGAGTTTGATGAAGAGGTATTCAATAAATAGTAAGTTTGATGATGTGGTATAGATCAATTTAAAATTGTTTTATGAACACTTATTGTAACACAGAAGGCAAGACATTGATATAGCAGTATCATGTGACTTCTGCTTAGTAGAAAAATGCATAGATACTTCAGACATGGGTTGTCTTATAAAAATCCTGCCTTCTTTGGACCCCTTAATGTGAAAATGTATGTATAAATTGTTAATTAGCTAGATGCTTATGCATGTTTGGAAAGGCTATCAACCATTAGTAACAAGAGTCACTGTCTGTCTTGAGCATCCTCACCTTGGTCACAGATATAGTAACATATCACAGGATAGCCACAGACCATCCCACATTTAGAGCAGCATATCATATTAAAGTTCAGTATGCTAATATTTGCTAATTTTGAAGACGTATTTCATATTTTGCACCATAAAAATGTGCTTATCATTTGCTGACCTTTGCTTTGAAAGCACTGAAAAAAATCTACTGATATACAGTATAGCAATTCAGTTTAAGGATAGCTGTAGTAAAGTTTTTTGCAGAAAAACATGTTTCTTCCAGGTAATCCTGTTTGTGTAACACAAGGGACTGTTTCAGCTTTACTAGCTGATCTCATAAGTTGGCAGCAATGCTGCACAGAACCCATCCTTTGGAAGAGGTGTTAAACCAAGGGCCCCATCTACTTGAGTATCTCAGGTGGATGTTAAAGATTCCATGACTCATATCAAAAATATTAGGGCTGCTTTATTTACATTTTCCTTCATAATATATATTTTATGCACTTTTTTCATAAATATTTACAGTGTTTTATTCAGTACATCAAAAGAAAGAGCTTGTTTATCAATATTATAAGCACTAACAAGAGACCCAATGGCAAAAGTTAGCAGTAAAAAAATCCAAAAGGCGATAATAAAATCCAAAAAAATGTAATGTAAGCGCTTTCGTAATGTTTCACATTACTTCATCAGACATAAATGACAAAAGCTAAAAACAACTTATATAATACATCACTATAGCACCTACCAATCATAAGATTTTATTATCACCTTTTGGATTTTATTACTGTTGCCTTTTGTCATTTGGGTCTCTTGTTTGTGGATTACTGGGTCTACTCTTGGTTCCTTTTGGTTTTTCTGTTTTTGAATATTATAAGCACTATTTAAACAATCACTATAATTACTCATTGTTCTTTTACCCCTATCCTTTCATCCACAGCCATTTTAGCTAGATAATCCTTTTCTGTTTTTATTTATTTATAATTCAGTACACCTTATATTCCACACTACCCAGATTGTCATGAACAATACTGTATCCCATTAATCAGTATTACATCTGTCAAAATTGTCATTCTTCCCATACAAAATTATATATTCAAACTGACATTTCTAAATCCTTCCCATTTATATTAAATTTTAAACTTTTCCCAGAAAGGATTATTATTTTTAAATTCAAGAAAACAATGTCATGTTGTATCTTCCACATTATATACAACACACTTTTTCCCAGTATAATTTTATACTTCATGCTGCCTTTTATGTGTAATTTATCAAGTAGAATTTTCTACAGAAAGACCCATTTATTGGCAAGTCTTAAATCTCTCTCTTTTTTAAGTTCTATTTTCTTCTTTTACCTTTCAATGGGTGTATTAACCATTTTACCATAATCATCATCTACAATTTTTCCATTAAATTTACACATTTAATTTCCACAATTTCATCTTATTGCTATGTTCTTCTTCCATCCTATCCACACAGGCTAGACAGAGGTCCAGGGAAGTAAATAGTGTGGGAAAAAATAGTCAGGGAATTGTTATGGCTAGGCTTGTACAGGCCCTAGGGTTAATAGCCTAGTACCAACCTATGAACCTATGAACATTCTTCTTTTTTTGTTTTTAACATGTGCCCATATTATTTTACATCTGTCATACAGCATCTCTCCTACCATATTTGCTTCTGTTTTTCTTACAGTCTTTAAAACCCCAAATAAATACATTGATGTTAAGGGCCAGATTCCAAAAGAGTTGCTCTCGGTGTAAGTCTGATGCAATTCTGAAACATTTGCTCTCAATGTGACTTACTTTGGTGTAAGACCTCTCTATAAACAAGCTTATACCAGGGTCCAGAATCTAACACACCTGCTCTCAGCCTGTTCTCAGTGTAAATTATAACTTATAGAGATCAAGTCTTTTGGAACTGGGCTCAAAGTGTACTACAAGATTTTTTAAATTTAATACACCTTCTTCAGTCATATTTTAAGCTGTCCCCTTCTCACTGGATTTAATCTTGATCCCCAAATAAAAAGAAAAAGCATTTCTAATAATTCTTTTTCCATCTGTGTAGGAAATGTATCCTCCCTCTACATATGTGAATCTTCCAAAAACATATGTATTTAATATAGAAGTTCTTTTTTTCTGAAAAGATAAAACGTTTCCTCCAAGCTAATGACTTTTTATTCATTCCAGTGTTCATGTCAGTTTCCTATTATACTTTCGTATACCACAAAAGTTACTCCCAAAAATGTTAATTTTTTTTCATTGTAAATTGCATTCTACCTACATTCTTTAGTTCACTAAAGATTGCACAGTTCATTTTTTAACTATAATCCCACTTTTTTAACAGAGCCTCAAATCCTATGATAGTCTTAACTTATGCAACTATTATATTTAACTATAATAACTAAATTATCTGCATGCTATTGCAACCTTTTCATTCATCTTCCATCCGTCTCCTCTCATATCAGTTATGCTTCTCTGCAGTATCATAGGTTCATATGTTCATAGGTTCATACTAGGCTATCTGCCCAAGGGCATTTATAAGCCTAGCCCATAGTTATGTGGCTTTCGCCACCTCATTAGTTTGAATAAAAACTATGCCTATCATTTTGCTGTGCCTCTGTCAAGCAGTGACACTGAAGTAATCCCTGGGGTATATCTGCAATCTCCCATCCATTGGTCAAGATTCCTCTTGAACAAGGCCAGAGAGGTGCTCTGCCTCACATGTACCGGGATTTTGTTCCACAGTATAGGGAGTCTCTGGGTGATGAATCTGTCCCTCCAGCACGTTCTATTTATAACCATGTCAAGGTTTAAGTCTCCCGCCCTTGTGGTTCTGAGGGATCTAGATTTACTGAGGTGAAGCATATTCATCAAATCTGGGTTTGACATGGCCTTATATGTCAGGCACAGGTCACCTCTGAGCAAGCGGTATGAGACTGAATAGAGCTGGAGTTCTTTCAGTCGGGCAGCATAAGACATATTTTGAGACCCTTTATCCTTTTGGTGAGGAACTTTTGGGGCCTTTCAAGCTGCAGCAGGTGTCTGGTCAGATACATTCCGAATGGGGCATTGTACTCAATCATAGGTCTAATGAGTGATGAGTACAGGGGGACGATGACCTCCCTTGATCTAGATGTGAATCCCTTCATGATCAGGTGGGCGATATAGAAGGTTTTCCTAACTACTTTAGCAACATGAGTGTCAAAGCGAAGGCTACTGTCAACCTGGGTCCCCAGATCCCTGATGACTTTTTCTGTGCTCAGTGGATTGCCACCTATATGGTAGCTAGGGGTAACCTTGTTTTTCCCGAAGGGTATGACTATGCATTTTTTGATGTTTAACTTCAGGCCATGGCTCTGGCACCAGTTATCCGTTTCTGTGAGGCCCTTCTGGAGGATATCTGTGTCAGATGTGTTTTCGACTATGGCCCAGTTTGTAGTCATCTGCAAACTTTGTCAGCCATAACCCTCCTGTGTTTGCTTGTACTTCAGAAAAGTAGATGCCGAACAAGAGTGGACCCAGGACTGAGCCCTGTGGGACACCACTTGTGACAGGCTTTGAGTCTGACATGGCTCCAGCAACTCTGACCCTGTGGGTTCTGTCACTTAGCCAGTTTGCAACCCATCTTGTGATGTATGGGTTTACATTCAAGCTGATGAGTTTTTCGATGATACCTGAGTGGGGTATTGTGTCGAAGGCCTTTGCCAGGTCGAGGTAGGCTGTATGGACTGCCTTTCCTCATCAATGGCATTGGTGACTGTCTCGAAAAAGTCAACCAAGTTTAAGAGGCAGGATCTGCCTTTGACAAAGCCAAACTGGGTTGGATCCAAAGTCTGCAAGTTCCCTATGTCTTTATTTATGAGTTCCATTATGATCCTCTCCATGGCTTTGCAGATAAGGCTTGTCAAGCTAATGGGGCGGTAATTTCCAGGGTCTGTGGAGGCACCGCCCTTATGAAGTGGGACCACAGTTGCCGTGCGCCACTCCTTGGGCGTATCCTGAGGTGAGGCTAAGATTAAACAGCTGTCCTAACTGTGGGTTTAATTCCTCGTTGAGTTCGTGAAGCACACAGCCGGGGACACCATCTGGTCCCATGGATGCTGTGTTTTTTGCCTTAGTGAGGGCAGTTCTCACCTGGGCGTTGGAGATGTTTGGGGGCTACAATCCTCTAGTATGGATATCTATCCTTTTGAAGGGAAAGTTTGCACTGAACCTGTCAGCCAGTATGTTGGCAATGTGTGTAGGTTCAGTAATTTTCACATCATTTTGAACTAATTCTGAGCATATCTGGGAGTTTCCTCCTAGGTTTCTAACATAGCTAAAGAAGGCCTTATGATTCTCTTTAGAGTCCTTGGCGATTTTTCTCTCAAAATTTGCCTTGGATGATTTTATGAGAGCTCTTAGTTTTTACTTATAATGATCAAAGGTGTCTTACCTTTCAAGGATTTTGCTCTATCTTGTAGTAGCTTCCTCCTTTTGTTGTAGAGCTTGTTTATGGCTGGGGTCCACCAGACTGGACGCTTGCCTTTGGTACAGAGAGTCTTAGTTTTGTTTGGGATTGCCTGATCCATGCAGTCCTGTAGGTGCTGGTAGAAGGCATTTGTAAGTGATTCAGCGGTTTGAGTAATGTTTGCCACTGGCTCAGGGGCCTTAAAGCAGACCACACTAGTTTTTAGAAGTGTGAAATCGGCTTTTGAGAAGTTTTTCACTGTGGTCTTTTTGTTTCACGTGGGGCGGGATGAGGACCTCCAGCGAGATTAGTTTATGATCTGATCTCACCAGTGAGGGGTATACTTCTGGTGTTGAACATTTTGATCCCATGTTCGTGATGATGAGATCAAGTATGTTTTCTCCTCTTGTGGGGATGGTGACTAGTTGTTCCATGGCATTTGAGTTTATGAACTCCAGGAATCTTTGGGTTAGAGTGTTCGGGCTTGAGTAGTGTTCCCAGTCTATATTAGGGTAGTTGAAGTCACCTAGTATGATGGTGTTTGGAGATACATTTATCCTCCAATGTTTTCAGGAAGGCCATGTGAGGTTCCTGAGTTTGAGAGGGTGGCCTGTAACATGCTACAAATTGCAGAGCAGTCTTGCCTATGGTTAATTGCACCTGGATGGTCTCCGATGCATCGTGCGTTGCCACCAACCTTGAGGTGTGGGTGTCCTTTATGAATATGGACACCCCCCCCTCCTTTCTTGGTGTTGTCCGGATTTTGGGGCCAGAACGCATGATATGAGGTGAAACCTGTTAGTGCTGGGGTGCTCTCAGGAGCCTTGAACCAGGTTTCTGTCACAGCACAGACATCGATGTTCTCCATATTGAGAAGGGCCTCGAGTGCGTGCATCTTGAGATTGAGACTTCTGGCATTGAGCAGTATTACCCTTAGTTTTTTTCCTTTTTGGTGTTCTAGGGTGGTAGGTTTAGAATTTGAGCCTTGGCTAAAAAAGGCACTATGGGGGTGGCAAGAGCCTTTGCCAATATCCGGAAGCCCAGGGGTGACAGGTGCAAGCCGTCCCTTGCGAAGCAGCGTGGCTTGTCCAGCATGTCATCCCAGGCAGACAGACATTGGATCCCCTTTGAATGACACCAGAATTTAAGCCAATTATTAAAGCTGATCATCTTATCACTGTATTGTGGCATCATTCTAGGTGAAGGTAGGATACTGCTCAAGGTCATATTCATTATTAATACAAATAAACACATAGTTGATGGGTATCCTCATTTACTCCCCTCTTAATGTGTATTTTGTATCCATCCATTTATCATATTCTGTACCCTTTTGTTACCTTAATGTTTTTTGTCCATATCATAGGCCTTTAATATTGTCCATTGTGCTTCATAGCTCACTCTGTTAAATGCTTTAGCTACATCACAAGTCACAAATATTAAGTTTTTATTCTCATTCACAATAATCTCTACTATTTTCTTTACAATTAGTAACATTTTTCACATATCTTTTCAATTAATTTCATATATCGTCTCACCTATAACCTCTTTCAGTACTTTCTGTAGTCCCTTCTGTATAATTTCCATAAATATTTTGCCATCAGTGTTTCCTAAGGTTAGTGGCCTCTTGTTTTTATGACTCCTCTGTCATTTTGTTTCTTAAAAAAGTTATGATTCATCTTATATTTCTTCATCTACAATATCTTTGTTCATCAGTTCATTAAATATCTTACTAAAATTCTTTTTCTTCAGTAGTCATGTATTTATAATACTCATATTCTAAACCATCTAAACCTGGAACTGTTTTACTTTTATTTGTTTTTGTCAGTTTCTCTTCTTCATCGATTCTTACGAGTTTTTCTATGATTTTTCATTTTCACTTTTTCAGAAATTGTATTTTCTTTCCATTCTTCTTTTCCCTAATGTTCCTTCTTTCTATGCATCTTTAAGTGCAATTTTCCACACCTTCTGTAATCTTTTTTTGCATTAATTTTTTTCTTCACCTTTCTCAGCTCCTGTAACATCCATTCTTCCTTCCCTTACTTTTATTAATTTCCTAAATCTGATGACACTTCCTCTTTTATCCCTTTATCTACATAAAATTAATTTTGTGCTTTCTCAAATATCTCTTTTTCAATTTTTTTTTTATTTTCTCACCTACTATCTCAGTTTTCTTCTCATATACTGTCATCATCTGTTACTATTTACTCTTGTTTCTTTGTGTTATTTTTTTCTATAGCTACATGTTTTTCTATATCTACATATTTTTTATATTTCTGTTTATATATAATACACCAGTAAGTCCAGTTCTTCTAGAATAACATCATAGTCAGACGATCTTTCCACAACCTTTCTAGACTGGATATTGATCAACAACAATCCCCTCTCATATGAAAGCGGAATACTCCCAGACAATATCAGCGACCATCTCCTCACCTACATCACTAAACAAAAAAAGAACAATCTCAAACAGCCTACTTATCGTACTGTACGTAACAAAAGAAACTTTAACCTGCCTACTTTCCTTAATGAACTCAAAGAATGTAACTGGTCAGCTCTAAAACACCTCCCACTTGATGAGGCAGTTGCCCATTTCAATAACACATTCCTACAAATTCTCCAACATCACGCCCCCTCTCGCTTAATTAGAATAGGATCCAAAGCCGCCCCTTGGCTTTCCAAACAGACCAAACAAACAATGCTAGCTAGGAAACTATGGACAAAATGGAGAACCACTAAAGACCCAACTGACCATCAAAACTTCAAACACCTCAGAAATACTACAAAAAAACTCACCTATCTTGATAAAAAAAAATATTACCTTCAATATCAACAAAACCAAAATCACAACCCCAAAAAATTCTGGTCAGGAATCAATAAACTGCTCCATCCAGGGAATACCAAAACACCTACACCAGCTATCTTAGCTCAGACCCCACCCAATATAATAGCCAATACATTCAACAACTTCTTCTCTGAAACTGTCACCTCTCTTGCAAACACCATGACTCCCCTCCCTTCCCTTCAAAAGACCTCTCCTCAAAATTACAGCCCCACTCTCAAATTTAGTACAGTCTCCACAACCCACATACGTAAGTTACTCTCTAAACTCAAACCATGCACCCCTTCAGCCGACAAACTACCAGCTGAATATCTGCAACTAGCAGCAGCAGAACTAGCTTACCCAGTCTCCATCTTAATTAACAGAACAATAACCGAATCTACTATTCCATCCTGCTGGAAAGTCTCCCATATCATTCCACTGCATACAGGAGGTAACACTAATGAACTTTCTAATTTCCGGCCTATAGCCCTACTATCTCCACTATCTAAAATTATGGAACGTTGTATACACCATCAACTCTTACATCATCTCTTGCAAAACAGCCTACTCGTAGACTCCCAACATGGTTTTAGGCCCTACCATAGTACTTCCACTGCCCTTCTCTCCTTCACAGACATCATCAACAAAATCGCAATAATAACCTTTTCTCCTCTGCCTTATTCCTGGACCTCTCAAAAGCCTTTGATATGGTCAACCATCAACTTCTCCTGGAAACTTTGAAATCTCTCTCACTGGACTCTTTGGCAGTACAGTGGTTTGACTCTTATTTGAAAGATAGAAAACAAGCAGTCCTCTGGGACAGCCATTTATCCTCTCAGCTCCCAGTCACTATCGGTGTCCCTCAAGGATCCATCTTAGGTCCCTCCTCTTCTCCATATTTATAAATAACCTGTCTACCTCACTCCCGACATCCACTTGTATTCAGTATGCTGATGATTCTACTCTCATCTGTTCTTCTTTATCTCCAGAAGAACTTCACTCTTCCACCCAAAATGTCTTTTCAGCAGCGGAAAAATGGTTCCAACAAATCTGTCTCCTCCTTAATCCCAAAAAAAACAAATTATTACTTTTCACCCCAACTCTTAAATCTGCCCCTATCTCCTTTTCCATTGTGTCAGGCAATGGCACTATTATTAAACCTGATTGTTCCACTAAACTACTAGGCGTTACGATAGACAATCAACTAAACTTTGACTGTCACATTGATCTAACCATAAAGGCTGTTAATAAAAAGATAGGTGCCCTCTATAGACTTAAGCCCTTTCTTACTGCAACCACCAGAGTGTCTCTTGCCCAAACTCATCTCATCTCTACACTATTGTATGCCTCTCCCTCATTTATCAACATTTCAAAAGCTAACCTTCAGAAACTTGCTACAGCCTACCATAGTATTGCCAGGTTTGCTACAGGTTCCCCATTCCGTACTCACCATTGTCTTAATCTCAAAAACCTTAACTGGCTTGAACTTCAAAATCTAATTCTCCTACATCAATTAGTCATCATTTATAAAATTCTCCATTACCCCTCTAATACACCCATACTAAATAACCTCATTGCCCCATACAAAAATCTTACTTCCCTTCGCTCAGCCAGCAAACTTCTAGTAGCTACTCTCAAATCTCATAATAAAGCAGGTGACTCCTTATTTGCTAATGCTGTTGGCTCATACTGGAATAAACTTCCCATAGAACTGACCTCTTTAGGCTCATCACACCTTTTCAAAAAAAACTAAGAAACTATTTTCAATCCCACTGGTTATGTCCTTGCTCTAATCCTGACTGAACTCACCTAACAATCCCTCTCTACAGTCCGTGTCACTATCACTACTTCTATCACTCTAGTGTAGTGTACCTAGCATCCCACCTGCTTATTAATTTTTCCTATACTATCTATTCTCTTATACTTGATATATCACTGCAACCTGTTTCATCTCCCCTTTTACTTAGCCTATAGGCTGATCACTTCTGTGCAAATCTCTATCCTAAAACTAGTGCCCCGGCACTACATGTTTTATCCTAATTTGTTATTAGTGTAAATATTTATAGACTCTTTATCTGTTATTGTTTTTCTCTCCTCCTCATTTTTTAGCAGTCCTACTATTGCAGTGCCTGGTTAAGTAATTTGCTCAGGGTCACACAGGAAACAAAGGCTGAGGGAATCAAATCCTGTACCGCAGGAACTAAATCTCACAACCTTAACCTCCAAATCAACTGTCCAGTTAATTACCAGGCAAGCTTTCCTAATAGGTCAAACACTGTATCTTGTGTCTGTGAGTCAAACACCTTAACCACTATATCAGTCTACGGTTAATCTTTTCATACATTTTCCCTCTTGTATTATATTCTCCTATTCCAGCTCAAACTGTTTTGGTGATCTGAGAAATCAGCTATTCGTTACACTTCCTTGCATTTTCTTTAACTTTTTATAATATATTATATAATTTCCTTTACTTTTTAGCATATATTATATAATTAATTTCAGTCTTGAAAATAACCCTTTTATGTGTCCTTTCTCGATATTTCCTACCTTTAAATCATCATATCTTTACATCCTGTGTTATGTTTTCCTTTTTATGCTCCTAGGTTACAATTAAAATCTCTCACCAACACTATTGACATATTCATTAATACATATGGCTTTTTATTTTCAAACAAGTTTTTTCTGTTATATTAGTATATGTGAAAGAATTGATAAGACTGTAGTATAATGGAATTAACTGAAATGATACTGGAATATATGTCTTTAATTGTTAGTTACCCAGACTTCTGCTGAATAGTTGTCAGTCTCTCCTTTATGGGCCAAGTGTTGTTGCACTTTTCAGAATGAATTCTGCATGCACCGTAGTTCAGTTAAGAATGCTTTATTATGTACAGTGGAGGGAAACATTAACAGTATTCGAATACTGTCTCCAATAACAGTGCTGATAAACAATAACATCACTGATAAATATAGTTAAAGTTGCTGCACATATATTCTGATTCTCCTGAATCATATAAACTGAAACAATCTTTTCCTCCTGAATAGTGTCATTAATGCTGGATATTTGATCTGACTTCAGTACTCAGGCTCGAGTGTCTGTACTGCAAAGACCTTTTTTATATCAGTCCACAAAAACTAACTTAACTGATTCAACTGACCATGTCTGAACTATTTCCTAATAATAACAAAACCCGTAATGTTTTACATGCCTCTTCAGCCTTGGTTTTTCAAGCCTTGTTTTGCATGTGCCTCACAGTGCCTAATTGTCTGTTTTTTATCTAGCACTCCCTTGCAAGTACACATATCTTTCCCTTGAGTAGCTTTCCATTGACAACTGTTATTTCTGCACATCTGATGCTTATGCAGCAAGATTATCATTTTCCTTCTACTGATCTATCTTTCCCTGAAGCTGCAAGCGTAAATGAAAACACAAATCTGATTATATATGTTCAGGTCTATTCTAAGAATATGCATAAATTGCTTACTTTTATGCATTCTTCTCTTTATCCCGATCCCCTTCACTAAACACATCACACCGAATGACATTTGACGACCTTTATTAAACTTCCATAACATAGCTTTGATAACCAACATTTATTAATTACAACTGAACATAGTATAGTTGAGTTTAAGCACAGCATAATCATCCTTGTAATGTTACTCAGGACAGCGTACCTACTCATCCTGCCACAGTAAGCAGCGTCCATACTTCTGCTCACTTACTTTACATATGAAGCAGCATCCAAGATCTCACTTCATATCCCATTTATTGAATTACCCATCCGCTAACTTTACTTATGAAGCAGCGTCCCCGACTCACTTCATAAACCATTTACTGAATTACCTTCCAACCAAATAACCAGCATCCTTATCTAGGGTTGCCACCTTTCCAAATCACCAAAGTGGGACATTAGTCTGTAAATCATTTATTTCATCAACGTATCAAATTACCCGCCATTATTACTGAATCGACTGGTAACATGGGCTGTTTAAATCACAGATGCTGAGCACAATAGAAGAAAACCAATACTGATGTCCTGTCTTGACATTTCCAGGTAACCGTTGCAGTATGTGCAAATGCAACTTATGTGTAATAGTGCCAATACCCCCAAACTGTAATGAATGCCATGAAATGTGCATACCAAAAGAAACTTTCCTTCTATCACTATAATAATAATAACCCCTCAACACCTGCTACCAAAATATAACAAGAAAACATCTACACTTTCAGAATAACTAACTATAGTTATAACATATATGCTCCAGCAACTATAACCCCATTAACTCCCTATCCCAACACCAATCTCCACACCAAACCCCATTTTATAATCAAAGTACATCCCTCTTCCTTGTCAACCCACCCCGACCCTTCGAACCAATGACCACTAACCAAATTATGTCCCTTAACCTGGGCATTCTTGCAGCTGAAGTAGACCTAACTACATCTTCCCAACCAAGTGAACTAGCTTCCCTGTTCCTAACCCTGTCAAATAACTCTCTCCATCAAAATTCATCCACCTGTAGCAGTGGCCCCTCAGCACCCCTTGGCCTAACCTTTCCATAGAAAGGATTTTAGGGCAAGGTAGTTGGATTTGGCCTATCCATAATAGCCATATCATGATTCTATACACCCCCCCCATGCACCACCTCACTCCCCTTAACAATCCCGTGGACCCGCTCTACCCTGTCCTTAACTCACCTCAACCTCCTTGCCTCCATACTACTCCATAATGCAACCAGCCTGACATGGATTAATAAGTATGTCAAGGTAGATCACCCATGCCCTCCTTGTGCACCATTCCATCCAAGTAACTTTCACCCCTTCTGGCCACCGACTATGCAACTCTGCCCACCTCCTTTTACAACCTCCTTGCCCATCACTCCAGCTACCAGCACAATGTCCACTGTGCACTCATTCCTCATTGATCTTCTCCTGCCTGTCGAGTCCACATTTCTTCCATCTCTCAAGCAGTACCAACTCTGCCTGTCCGCATTTGCACTCAGTAATCTTTCAAAGCAACTTCCTTCAAGCCACTGACTGTTGCTCACTCTGCACTCTCCCATCTGTGGTCCTACTGGAACATAGACTGCAACAACCTCCAACTCCTTTCGGCCACTTGCTTCTGGTCACCGACTGATACTCGGACTGCACTTTCCTACCTGCAAAAGAAAGAAACTGTAAATTCTCAGCACAGACATAACCAAAACATCTAAATCAATCCTTTAGGCCACTGAGTGCTGCACACACTGCACTCTCCATCTGTAACCCTATTGCACCCAACTCTAGCAACCAGGGCATCCACTGTAACCGTTTCCCTCACCTTTCAGATCCACTTCCTTTAAGTCACTAACCAATACCCATGCTGCATTTTCCACCTGCAAAAGAAAGAGGAAACTGTCTTTAGCACAAAGCTGTGAATAAAGATATACCGGGTAAACAACATCCAAAACCAAAGGGGAGTTGAAATATTAGTGCTATTAACTTGAGACATGTAAAATATACATTTCCCGAAGTAACAGCAGTCTATGACTCTTCTTGTCATTATTCCTCAGTTATAACTCACCACCTTTCCTCCACCAATCACCTGCTCTCCAAAGATATCAGGAAGGACAGAGCTAAAAAACGTCCTTAAAATCACGGACAGTTGAGGGATAGGATTGTGAGACAAAACTGGTCCTTATTTCTACAAATGATCATCTCCCCCCAATGTCTAACTCTACTCTATACCCTCCAGTGCCTCACAGCCCACAGAAATACCCTGAAGTCATTTGAACTTAACCCAGGCATCAAACAGGCCTGAACTCCCACGTGATGTGATAGTGAACCACATGTGTCAACAAACCTTTCAAAGAGGACCAACCCCAATGTAGATACTGAAGCTTAAATATATGCCATTAGTAACCCTGTGCTTAACCAACCACCATCACCCCCATCATCCCTGCACCAATGATCAATACTTAGGCCACAACCCCACATGCCCAACCATCTCCCACTGACACATCATTGCCACAAACCACCACACCATCAGCAAGAAGCAGTACCCTAAAATTTGGCTATTCTGTGAAAACTCAGGCCACTATAAGGCACACAGCAAACCCCCCCCCCCCAAGAAAGAGCAACACTGTACATTCCAGTAAACCTTTCTGAAAGCCAACACACCCCACCAGTATCTGTTGACTACAATCCTCCATCCTACCAGTGACCTGTCCCAAACCAGAAATCCCGCAAGGAATCAACAGACACCATTGGCCAACTGTTCTGTCAACATGCAGTTACCTCACACCTGTCAACTCCTAGGGAAAGAAATCCAAACAACTACAAACAGTGAGCTGTCATGTGTTAGCACTGCAAGCAGTGTTAAGATACCCCCTCCAAAAAACTTCACAACTTAGCGAACAATTCCGCCAATGTGCCTGCATATGACTGCCAAGCTCTGCCACCAACCACACCCCTTACTTGGTCTTTGACTAAAAGTGGATCAGCTTTTTTTTTTTTGCTCAACTCACCCCAAACTGCAAATAAGTGAAGTTATTCAGCCCTTTCCTCAAGTGCAGTTATCTGCTTCAACAGTATCCACTGGGTGAAAGGCCATGATGTAAAGCCTGCATCATACTAAACAAGTTACCGCAGCATGAACACTAGGATCTGGGAAGCAGGCCACCCACTGCCAACAACAGACAAAATAAAATCACCTGCAGCAGCGGCCATCAGAAAACAGCTAAGAAAAGAATGCATCCATGCCCACAATGCATATGAACCTCCCTACAAATAGCCCTTTGCTGCCTGTTTGTAACTGATATTTCCGAGTCCTCACCAGCCAACCCCCATGAGCCCCACATGGACAAAGAAATACTAAATTGCTATACTGTGGTGCTGACTGATAATCTGGCATATTTTCTTTTTGCACTAAATGTATTTTAAAAGTTCCCATATGTTCGATGTGCCCTCCCAATACACTGCTTCGTTAGCCACTGAAGAGAGAAACTCATTAAACTACTGCATGTGAATATCCTTTTAACTATGCATTTTATACCGTGCAAGCAATGCAACAGATTTATATACAGTATATCAAGATTTTCTGAATTGTCAGAAAACAGTCCAAACACAGCCCATACAATGAACTCTATACTCAAGACGTTGCGGTACCTATGACCAAGCTGATGAAGATAGGATATCCTGCCCAGAGACTCGTATGCTATGCACATGAACAGCACCCTACAGGGCAAACATTGCATTCTCAGTAAAGCATAACCTAGATACAATGTCACTCCTGACATACAGATAAACAAAATGCAGAATAAGTTCATTTTAAAAGCCAAAAAGTCATTCCCAAAGCACAACGAAACCAATAAATCTAGGAAAATGCAATGTAAGCGAAACAATGAAGCCTCAGAGGGAGATTCCAACAAATAGGTTTATTCTGCTAAAACATTAACGTTGACACAATACGTTTTTGTTTAAAGTTACTTCTTCAGATGTGGGCGTGTAGTACACCGGGAGAATCTATAGTAAAACTTTGATGAACCTTGTTCCTTTTAGCATTTACAATTTTAGTGACATTGTTTTAAGATATGACCATTTCAGTCTTTTGTCAAAAGGAATCAAATTGATTCCTTCCAAAAAGGGTGACATCCAAACCATTGTTAGATGTTTATGAGAAAAAATAATCTCCAGGTTTTTTTTAACATGGAAAAGTTCTAGAACCTAGTATTATTAAAAAGAAAAGTATGTTTAACACCCCACCCACTTGCACCCTCAGATCAAGAACTTTGAGAATCTAGTTGAAAATGAAATTAGACAGACTTTTAACAATATAAAATGGAAAGGTAACCTAAGTGAAGGTGAGAAGAAGGTATTACTTGAGTTAAAAAATAATAGTCAGGTGAGAGTGATTAAACCTGACAAGGGAGAGGGAATTGTACTAATGGATATATTTACATATGATTCTAAGATGTATGAAATTCTTAGAGACACAGATAAATATTCCTGTGTCTCTGGAAATGAGATTAACATTTCTTATAGAAGAATTGATTTGGTACTGGAAGATTTGTTACTTGAAGTGTTAATAGATTGTAAAACCTTAATGTATTTAAAGGTCGACAAACCCAGGGTCCCAACTATTTTTGGGAACCTTAAAACACATAAAAATGGCACAGATCCCCGTTTAAGGCCCATAGTTTCTGCAGATGGCTCTAAAACTTTACCCCTGGCCAAATATATTGATATAAAACTTAAAACTCTCTGGATAAAGAGACAAAGCATTCTAAAAGAGTGTTGGGATTTTTTAAGAATCCTTAAAAAGGAACTGTATAAAGAAAATCTTAATTTTTTAACTATTGATGTTGTGGACCTCTTTTCCAGCATTCCGCATGATGAGGGTTTGAGTTTTCTAGAAGAAATTATTTTTAAAGATGGTACTTTGACACACATTGAATGTGTTTTAATACTACAGCTTTTAGATTTGGTTTTAAAATATAATTACATTTATTATAAAAGAGAGTTTTTTCATCAAATGAAGGAGGTAGCAATGTGGGCAATCTGTGCACCATCTTATGCAAATTTGGTCTTAGCATATTGGGAAGAGAAATACGTATTAGATTCAGTGTATAGTCACTGCTGGAACCTGTATAAGAGATTTCTGGATGACATTTGCATTTTTTGGTTATCAAGTGAGGAAGAAGTCACGTCTTTTATTGATTATTTATGCAA
Source organism: Protopterus annectens (assembly GCF_019279795.1). Lineage (NCBI taxonomy): Eukaryota > Metazoa > Chordata > Ceratodontiformes > Protopteridae > Protopterus > Protopterus annectens. The sequence goes on from NC_056726.1 coordinate 306,614,869, forward strand.
TGCTACAAGTTTTTTAAATTTTACTCACAAATTTAATAGGGACAAATTAGAATACCTAGACATTGAAATTTACAAGATAAATGAAGGATTTAATTCAAACGTATATAGGAAAAATACGTACTGTAATTCCTATCTTCATTACAATAGTGCGCAACCTACACACTATAAAAGGAACGTTGTAAAAGGACAATATATTAGATCTAGCAGAATGTCATCAAATGATGATGATTGTAAGAGAGAGATTAATATATTGAATGATATGTTTAGAAGTAGAAACTACCCCTGAGAAACATCTTGATTCTGTGGAGAAAGAGGTAATAGAAGGTAGGAGAGAACAATTTCGTCCTATTCTAGGAGAAGACAGTGTTCCATCAACTCCCTTGGTTGTTTCTAGTGGTGAAAATTTTGATAGAGCTTTAATTTTGGAGTACAATGCCAACTCAGGGGTTGTGAGAGATATCCTAGCAAAGGAATGGATGAGATTTTTAGCCCTTACAGATTTAGACATGATACCTAAGGAGAAGTTAAAAGTGGTGTCTAAGAATGCTAGATCTTTGAAAAAACAGTTAGAGCATAATAACATTGGAAAAAAGGGTTGCAGCAACAAAAGAAATGGAACTTACAAGTGTGGTAGCTGTAGACAATGTCCTTACATTGTAAATAGTGATAGCTTTTCTTTACCATGTAGAAACACAGTACTAAAAAGTAAAGAGTTTAGTAACTGTGAAACTTTTGGAGTGGTATACCTGGCAACTTGCCAGGTATGCCAAGCATTCTACATAGGTAAAACCGAATGCAAACTGAAGGGAAGGATATATGAGCACATCTACGGCATGCAACATGAAAAGGAAACAAATGCACTGTATAAACACAAACAACATTGTCTCAATGCTAGTTTTTTTATTTTATGTTGTTGAAAAAGTTAACATTGAGAGAAGGGGTGGTTTATGGGAGGAAAAGATTGAATATCGAGAGCTTTGGTGGCAATTAACACTACAGGCAAATAAATGGCCAGGTTTAAATGAATACATTTCTATTGCCCCAGTTCTCAAAATGAGAGCAGAAAAATTGTAGAGATTTTCTCCTTTAAACCCTTTATTCAGCTGATAACCCCTTTTAATACCTGACATTATATTCCTTACCTGACTTCTAGATTTCTAGATTCCTAGATTTTAAGGTTTTAACATTTTAACATCTTAAGAGGTCCTTTTAATTTATCAAATAGTCAAACTGTTTCTAACATTGTATAATTTGTCTTATTTATTTAATGTATTTCACATTTAACATTTTCACTTTATTTTGTAAATGAAATTAACATCAATTTCCAATAGATGGAGCTCTCTGCTTTAGAATGATTTTATCGGAATATTTTAAAAGTATTCTATGTTTGTTTGCGGTGATGGTGCTGCGGTAGCGTTGTCGCCTCACAGTAAGACGTTGTCCTGTTCGATTCTCAGCTAGAGTGTCTTCTGTGTGGAGACATGCGTGAATGGGCGTACCTTCGTTGAAGGTTGTGCGTCAGGGCTGGCAACTCGGCACGTAAAAAAATCTACTGCCAATCATTAGCGGACCGGAGTTCCGCTGTGGCGACCCCTAACCGGGAAAAGCCAAAAGACACAACATTCTATGTTTGTTTTTTCATGAGAAGTCTTTGAATGAGAAGTTTTTTTAATGAGAAGTTTTTTAATGAGATTATGGTGGTCTATGTTGTATTGTCTTTGTCTTTATTTATGATGTGTTTATTAAATTTGTTAAAGGTCCTGATGTTTACATTGGATAATTAATGGAATGATGTTATCAAGGTTTTACTATAAATTCTCCCTGTGTACTGCACGCCCACATCTGATGAAGTAACTTTAAACGAAAACGTATTGTGCCAACGTTAATGTTTAAGCAGAATAAAACTATTTGTTGGAATCTCCCTCCGTGGCTTCATTGTTTGCCTCACATTGCATTTTCCTGGATTCATTTTAAAAGCACTACTATAACCGCTGTTACCTGAAGCGAAGGACAAACCCCAAACTATATCTTCAGTTTGCAATTATATGCCATTTGCTGTACTCTGCCTTTACAGCCCCATCCTTAGTTTAGCTGCAGATAGTGTATTGTGCCATATAGTTACCAGCTCACCCAGAAGTCACCCACTGATATTTCTGTAGCTTGACATCCTACTCCCTTACTACTTCATGAAATGGCCCCACACCAGCTTACTGAAAACTTTTAATGGAGTGTACCTTAACTGTGCTGATGATGAATGGAAGGATTTCCCCTGGGAGCATGCTCATAGTAATGGCACTTGCCCCCACTGGGAAACTGCCATCTTCACACAATCCCTCTTGCAGCAGCTACAGACGTAGGAGGCATTTACTTTTACTGCCCACGTTAAACCGACAAAGGTATACTGCGAATTAAAGTGAAGCAATAGCTTACAATGTACCAGACCAAATCCCAACAGAAAGCATGACACATTTAAAATCCCAGCACGATTAACTTCCAACACAGCCAGAAACATTATAAAACAATCATATTACATTTCTTGAGGTAATGAAGACTATAATTCTAATTAATGGTAACCCACCACAGAAAAGAAGAATACTGCTGTTAGGCATAAAAGTTATTGCTGCAGCACACGTGCAGAGGGAGCACTTGTTAACAGAAAAAGTCACAGCCCCCGAAAAGCCACTCAAGGCTGGCACTTTGCCCCAAATTAAGATTCAACTACACACTAATGACAGCTCTCTCATGAACTCAGCTGCAACCAGCTGCTCCCTTAGTGCAGCTCTGTGTCAAGCCTCTTTGAATACGAGGCGTTCTCCTCCCTCGACAATCTCAAAATTCTTACCCCTTCTACTGCCAGCAACCGACACTAAAATAGCTGGATTACAGCACTACCACCGCAAACGTATATACCCCGGCCAGGGAAGGGAGCAGAGCCATACCCCCCCTTCTCCCCTTTTCCCTTTGCTTTCTCGTAGTATTCAACTATACGATTCCTTGCAATCTAATGCACAGCTACCTCACCACACAAAAGTACCATATCCCAGCTCTCCTTGTCCCGACTCAGATCTGTAGATCTCTACCCCACACCCACATACATTCTTTCACCTTCACCCACAGGCCAGAAGAGGGGAAAAAAAACAACCTCCTTTCCCCCACTTACCAAGAATAATCCAAGGCCTACTTGCTCAAAGGCTTATAGGTTGTCTTAGACATAAACCTGCACTATAGCAAGTTCATGCCAAAATGTGATTACTTACCCAGCTACACTTGTTTAAACCTCGTAAGCCCCTCCCCACACTTACCTCATTTCTTCCCAATCAACCCTCCTTCCATTTAACCCTTTCAACAACCCCCTTAGCTTGCACTAATATATTTATCTAACCCCTTATGAAGATGTGCCGGGACAACTTGGTTTGTGACCAAACCTCGTTTCTCAAATCACATATTACTACCCTTATTTGTACTATTATGATAACATATAGTATTTGCACTTCCTCATTTTTTATAAATTTCCTATACCTGAATGTGTCTCATTTCTTACCAACCAAATAATTTACCCTCCCCATACTGCCTCAGTTGGCTTTCTTTTTTTTTGAAAACTACATTGGGTATCCAGCAAACATATTATATCCATCTTTAGTTTTTTACTACACTACATTTAAAGTTAAAATTCCTGTATCATACTTTTCTGTGTTTTTACTCCCAGTTTTTAATTATCTCTTCCTTATCTTGTCTCCATCCAACTGATTTCATATCAGGTGTTTCTTTTTCTTCATCTTCATTTTATAATGGAGTATTCCTGTTTTGCTCTTGTATCTGGAAATGAAGAGAATGAGAGAGAGAGAATGTTGGATGATGTGGGGATAGTGAATCAGGAAGTGAAACAGATTAGCAAGGAGGAAGTAAGGGCAGCTATGAAGAGGATGAAGAATGGAAAGGCTGTTGGCCCAGATGACATACCAATGAAAGCATGGAGGTGCTTAGGAGAAATGGCAGTGGAATTTCTAAGTAGATTGTTTAATGAAAGTTTGGAAAGTCAGAGGATGCCTGAGGAGTGGAGAAAAAGTGTTTTGGTACCTATCTTTAAGAATAAGGGTGATGTGCAGAGCTGCAGTAACTACAGAGGGATAAAACTGATTAGTCACAGCTTGAAGTTATGGGAAAGAGTAGTGGAAGCAAGGTTAAGAAGGGAGGTGATGATTAGTGATCAGCAGTATGGTTTCATGCCAGGAAAGAGCACTACAGATGCAATGTTTGCTCTGAGAGTGTTGTTGGAGAAATACAGAGAAGGTCAGAAGGAGTTGCATTGTGTCTTTGTAGACTTGGAGAAAGCATATGACAGGGTGCCTAGAGAAGAGTTGTGGTATTGTATGAGGAAGTCAGGAGTGGCAGAGAAGTACGTAAGAGTGGTACAGGATATGTACGAGGGTAGTGTGACAGTGGTGAGGACTGCAGTGGGAGTGACAGATCCGTTTAAGGTGGAGGTGGGATTACATCAAGGATCAGCTCTGAGTCCTTTCTTATTTGCTGTGGTGATGGACAGGTTGACAGATGAGATCAGACAGGAGGCCCCGTGGACTATGATGTTTGCAGATGACATTGTGATCTGTAGTGAGAGTAGGAATCAGGTTGAGGAGACTCTGGAGAGGTGGAGATATGCTCTAGAGAGCAGAGGAATGAGAGTCAGCAGGGCTAAGACAGAATATATGTGTATAAATGAGAGGGAGGGTAGAGGAATGGTGAGGATGCAGGGAGTAGAGTTGGTAAAGGTGGACGAGTTTAAGTACTTGGGATCAACAGTTCAGAGTAATGGTGAATGTGGAAGAGAGGTGAAGAAGAGAGTACAGGCAGGGTGGAATGGGTGGAGAAGAGTGTCAGGAGTGATTTGTGACAGACGGGTACCAGTAAGAGTGAAAGGGAAGGTCTACAAGAGGGTAGTGAGACCAGCTATGTTATATGGGTTGGAGACAGTGGCATTGACAAAAAGGCAGGAGTCAGAGCTGGATGTGGCAGAGTTAAAGATGTTAAGATTTGCAATCGGTGTGACTAGGATGGATAGGATTAGGAATCAGTATATTAGAGGGTCAGCTCATGTTGGACAGTTTGGAGACAAAGCAAGAGAGACGAGATTGCGTTGGTTTGGGCATGTGCTGAGGAGGGATGATGGGTATATTTGGAAAAAGATGCTAAGGATGGAGCTGCCAGGTAAGAGGAATAGAGGAAGGCCTAAGATAAGGTTTATGGATGTGGTGAGAGAGGACATGCATGTGTGACAGAGCGAGATGCAGAGGATAGGAAGAAATGGAAAGAGATGATCCACTGTGGCGACCCCTAAAGGGAAAAACCGAAAGAGAATGATGATCTGGAAATCAGTATCTTGAATATTATGTCATTTCTATCTACATCATCTGTATCTTTTATTCATTAGTGTCAAGCCCTACTTCATGGTTCAGTAACTTGTTCTGCTACACCATTATCTTCCACTTTTCTTTCTCCTAAGTTTTCTTCTTCTTCTGTTCTTTTCCTCTCCAGTATGGGACATCAGAACAGAAATGTTCAACCTCCTTACATTTCCCGCACAATGGCTTACAGCTTTTTTGCAGTATGTCCCATCTCCCCACATTGCCACACATTTTTAGGACACTCGTTTAACAAATGATATTCATTACCACAATTATAGCATGTTTTGTCTGACCCCAATATTTAACAAAATCTCTTTTCCCATTTATTAACACAGTATTTGTAGCACGCTGAATTTTCCTTTATTAGCATGCACTATGACCCACAATTCCCACCCCTCAGTCCTCACAGTTCTATCATCATACTTTTTAACATCATGTCCTTTATAATATATAGGAATAAAGAATGATTTTAACTCATATTCATCCACATCTGAAGTTCTGAACTTTATACTTAGCTTCCTTTCTGTTGTAGTCCCAAATTTTGCAATAAATTCCATTATTACACTGAATTCCATTAGTCACAAATAAAACATTCTAACAGAGGAGAGCTTTCAAATGTCACTTCACAGAAACTTTCAAGTCCTAAATGTATACATGCCATTCTGTCTTTAGCAGTAATGCTAATGGTACAATAATCTTGTACATAATGTTACATCTATCAATAACATCATTAATTGTATTCATTAGTCTTACCTCTGGATGCCTTCTACTTGTTGCTGAAGCACCTCTACACTTTTGACTGTTTTCAGTCACCATTTCTTGTCCTTGTTATTTTTGCCTTGCGACATCTGAAACTGTACACGTTATTATTGAACACATAGCTCTGTTGCAGAGATAAACCCTGAGAACCAGCTACTCCACCAGCAGGGAATAACTTACATTTATTTTCTCCAACTCCTGCTTGGCCCTTCTGTATCACTCTGTCACCCCCCCTCATCTAGAATTTCACTCCATGTAGCTTCTTCTCCTTCAGGTGGTTTATCCTGATCCTTCATTTTCACTAGTACCAGATTTCTAAACTTCCATCCTGTATTTTTGTTACAATCAACTCTCCATTATCTTTGTCTGTCATAAATATATCTTCAGCTTTATTTACATCACCTGCTTTACTCTCTCCATCTTGCATTGCCAGAACTGCAATAGCTGTACTCTGGTGCCACCTAGCAGCTCCAGTAAGTAGGGTTACTTTATTGTACACATATCTTCACAACATTTATCGTACTGGAAAAATACAGAAATTCAACAGTTATACGTAGTACAGAGTTGGCAAACTAAACTACACATATTAATAGTAAAGGAAAAGAGAAAAAACAAAGTCAGTCCTTTACTCTTCTGCCACAACATTCCTCATCACTAAAGTGCAGTCCCACCATTTGTAATATAACAATTCATCACAAGTTAACTACAATCTCCAAGCTGTACTGGTTATTATTGTATCATGAATATCTCTAACATAGGAACATTCAGATTGCCATAAAATGTACATTAGATGTTGTATCATAAGATATTTCTACAAGCTTGTAATCACTTAATACAAGAATCCAGAAAAAATGAACTCTCAGATAGTATAATAAAACATGTTCCATAGATTATTCACAGGAACACATATTGCAAAGTCTGTCCTACTTAATATTATATTTCATTAAGCCTTTAACACTAAGCCTACCAAGCATTAATCTCCATAAAAAATTGGGTTCCTATTAGAACTCCGAACACTTGAAATGTCGAATGTCATATGGTCGACACCATATGATCGACATTTCAAGAGTTCGAAGGTTAAACGTAACGGCGTTGTTTGGTGCAGAATGGGAGAATTTCCCTTTTCTGCACTGAAGTGCGATCTCAAAGTTGGTATATTTAAGTAGGGGGGGTGTGGGGGGTGTTTAATGCTATTAAAAGGACAATCATTTAAAATAGACAAAAATTTATTTTTTTTTCTGAAATAATGGCACGTCAATATAAACTGAAAATGGAGTACCATCCATACTTGGAGACATATTCTTAGAAACAGTTTTTAAAACCCTATTCAATTCATCCATGGATATAGACTATTCCAGAAATTCACTATCAGCTTCTCTTAATTATAATATTTTCCATACTCTCGTGCAGGTTTTTAGCATACATATGCAATACATAATTTTCAGCATATTTCATAATAGTGTCTTGTGTAACAAATAGTGTGTAATGAGAGCCCTGTAAGGCACCCATACATTTAGACTCATATTTTCAATTTTTTTCCTAAAAATGGGAAAACTTCTGCCATCATCCCTTGAACAAAGTATTTTTGTCTATATATTAAAGAACACTTTTTTTTCCAATAATTCCTTGCACCTTTTTTCTATAAAGTACATAGCATGTACATTTTACATTCTGCATCGGATTCGTAATCCCACAAGAAATTACCATACAGCATTTTACAATGAGTCCACATATCATTCACCAAAACACAATTGTTTGAGTCTTTCGGCTTTTCCCGGTTAGGGGTCGCCACAGCGGAACTCTGGTCCGCTAATGATTGGTAGTTGATTTTTACGTGCCGAGTTACCAGCCCTGACGCACAACCTTCAATGAAGGTACGCCCATTCACACATGTCTCCACGCAGAAGACACTCTAGCTGAGAATCAAACCGGACAGCGTCTTACTGTGAGGCAACAATGCTACCGCAGCACCACCACCGCGGATTTATAGTTTTATTTTTTGCTTTTAAAGAAGCCACCAATCAGTCAGAGAAGGACTTAGATCTGCCAAAGTCATTGTTGTTGCCAAAGTTCTACATTCTCTTGTTTCCAGGGAGTTATATCTAGAAGTTTCCTTGTAAATGTTTAATTCCCTTACCTAATACTGCTTATTTATTAAATTATCTAACAAATAATGCTTTATGGTCTGAAATACTAAAGGTAAGCCATTTATACTCACATAAGGACTGGATATCAGTATAAGCAAATTAAATTAGGCCCTAGTTTAAGTTTCCTCTCTGCAAAACTGTATAAAAACATTTAATATCTTTATTAACCTTTCCAGTACTTTTTAGTAAGTGACAATGTTAATAAAGAGACTAGAATGTATGCTTGCAAGGACCTAAGTAAACATTCAGGCCATTTTGTGACATTAGGGACATATATAGAAATAAGACAAAATATGCCAAACGAACAAAGAAAGTTACAGACAAGTTGTCCTAAAAGGGGAACTGTGGCATCCAATAATTTCAAATTTTTATAATAGTAATAATATCATCTAAAACAATACCTGTTGTTGCAATATTTCAGTTAAGTAGTCTTAACATCAAGAAAAAAAAATTATATATTTAAGAAGTTTACATTTTTGTAAGACTATAGGACACCTGTTTTCACTTATAAGGCTAACATTGAGACAACATACTTGTACATCATCCCTTCCCATTTTTTTATTTTGTTTTATGTTTTAACTTGCATTTTCTAATCCATTCCCCAACAGCGTTAACAATATCAGTATCAAAATTACTATCACTGAAATTTTCTTCAATACATTCTCAATTGCCAGTATCATTATTTCCATTTCTATTTCATCATCAGTACTCACAACGCTGTTCATCAATGCTACTTTCACAGCTTACAACTCCCTTCCCAGATGTATGAATCTCAGGTAGTATACAAGCAGTAGTTGGCAGGTTTGGTTTATCAGGATCTTGAACATGAAAATAATCTAACCAAAAATGGTCTATTTTCTTACATTTCCTACAAAACAGCTCTGGAAAGTATACCTGCTTCTCTACATTGAGGTGATTTCCTTTTAGTACAATTTTGAATAAAATGATCAGGAAAGCCACATAAAAAACATGTTTTAGGCTAACTTGCATAATGCACATAAACTTTTGACTTATATTTAGGCTAACTTGCATAATGCATATAAGCTTTTGACCTATACATATCAACAACACAAGAAACATGAACAAAGTTTTTCTGTACATTTTTTTATAAGAAAAGTTTTATGAATTTAATAATTTATAATATATACACAGGAAGGAATAAATTCAACATCACATGCTATTATACAATTATAGGAACACATTGAATCATCAAGGTAATCTTATACAGTTAATACATTAAGAGTTGTGGTATTTCAATAGCAACATTTCAAGGTTATCCCAACTACTAAAAGTCTTAGTATGATTTATAGATCTTACTATGATACTTTCTTTTTCAGTTTTAAAAAGTATTGCTGTTAAATTAAAAAAAATCTTTGAATCTAGGGACTGAGTTTGATTTCCAATTTTTTGTAATAACTTTTCTTTCGACTACCAAGACAGCCCAAAACATTTTTTGCTGTTTGGCTTTTACAGATGCAGGAAGTAAGACATTCATTAGTATTCCTGGCCTATTTAAAGAACAATTACCAGACCATAGTCCTTTACAAACATAATTTTATTTTCCCAATATACATTTCATTTTTCACAATCCATAAACATGTGTGTCCAATCAGCGTTTACATCTTTACTACATCTCCAACAAACTGAAGATTTCATTTTACTAAACTTAGAAATTTTATATGGAGTAACAAACATTCTAAGTATATATTTCCACATAAAAGCTTTCCAGTATACACTTGAAGAAATTTGAGTAACTGACTTAAGTAAAAAAAAACATTCTTACCCTTTAAGTCACTCAACCAACTACTGTCTATCTAAAAGGTTCCAGAATTTTGCATCAAAATTATTATTATTATTTATAATTAACTTATGTAATTGGACAAGTTTCCTTTGTAGGTAAATCTACCTTAAATGACAGCATTCATATATTCATATAATGGGGAAATAGTGTTCTGCTCCTCTTCATTCATATTATAGACAAATTCATTTATTTCCTTAGTGATGGATGATATTAACTCTTTAGCAGATTCATCCAATGTATATTCTTTCATTCCATATTCTGGTGATTTAATTTTTCTTTTTGTCAAAGCAATCAGACCATAATACTAATCCATTCCTCTTTAGTAAATTCATTTAAACATTGTTATGAGTTTCCTTAAATCTAGAGGTGTGTACAATGGAAAAGCACAAAAATTTCAATTTTGACATTAATGGGGTTTTAAAAACATATTTCTTAACTGTTTTAATAATTGATTTCATATATGTAGAATCTAAAGACTGAAATACATTTCCTCCTAAGGTAAATTCTGTTAACCAGATGAAAAGATTGTTACATATTTCTAATTTATCATATTTAATAAAGTTATAAGACTTTAGTATAATCTGCTCATGAATGGATTTCCATTGACTAGTGTAAGTTGAGTCTATCCAGAGTACAATAGAGTTAAAATCTACAGCAATAGAATAAGATTCTACATCTGGGAAGCTAATACCACCATACTCCCATAATCTTATATGATTTCTATAAGAATAAAGTTAACATTTTTTTCCATTTTCTTTAAAAGTTTTTGTCAGGTATTAAAGCTATTGAATGCAATGTATATAAAATATTTTGTAATATAGTCATTTTGATAAGTACTAACCTGTCCTCATAAGCAAAAAACATTTATTCCATTTTTTAATAAGAAGTAACACTTCTTCAATTATTTTTTCAAAATTATTATTAAAAATCTTCTGGCGCTGGATTCAACCAGGAGTTGAGACTGGCTAATTAATAACACCTGTCAATATACAGTGAGTTTGTATGATAGAACTCACCTTAAATGTATGACTTAGTATTCAAGATAGCTTTTCCAGCCGAGGCAGCTGATGACCTGACATTGGTTATCCTTTCAACACTAAGGACTAGAGACCCATCCAACATACTGTAGTATACATACTAGTGAAGTATGTGAAGAATAAAACTATGTTGGGATCTGAGCAAGAACTGGAAGAGTTCTGCTTAGGTACAGAATCCAAATGAAATTCACACCCATGATGATGTTATCTGAGCTTAAGATGGATTTGGAGTGGCCTCAGGTAAAGAGACCACATCTTAGAGGTACTATTCTGGCCCTGCATTTAAATGTTCACTTCTGCAGAAGGAGATTCATCCACAAAATACACATGCATAAGTGAAAAAGACCTGGAACATGGCTGTGGCAAAGAAGCAGACCTTCAAGAAAGACCAACTGAAAGAACAGCTGTATTGAAGAATGAACTTCAGGAAAGCTGTCCACCAGGAAAGAAGAAAGCAAGACAACTATGGCATGGCAGCCATTAAACAAGAGAAACCAACTGTGGTTCAGAGGCACAGCACCAAACAGACCACTTGGTGACAGTTAACCAATAAATGTAGTAAAATTTATTAAACAAAACATCAAATGTTTAGTGCTTTTGTTCTATAGCTGTATCAGAAAAGACTTCATCAGAAGGAGAAATATAGGTTTGTCTTGAGCTTATATATATCTTCCTTAAGGTCACCTTTTACTTTTTTACTACATTTGTTGGTTAACTGTCATAATTTTGGTACTAGGTATTTTTATTTTACAGAAGGCATTTTGTGAAATGTTCAGCCAATAAAGTAAGTAACTAAAACTTAACTTGGCCAGAGATATTCAAGGACCACCCCAACTCAGTAGACAAATTGTCAGTCAAATGCATTTAGAAACTGAGTTATTTACTGTAGAACCCAGAAAGCTTACCAAATAAAATGTTAAGTAAACAAAAGGTAAACTAAACTGGCTGTACTATAGCTGTTTTTTTTTTTTTTTTTTTTTTTAGTGCTCTGCTAGCTTTCCTGTTATCCAAAACCAATAGTAACATCTGTGATGATGTGAGGTATTGTGAGCTATGCCAGAAGAAGTAGGGCAGTGAATGTGTAACATATGCCAGCACAGCTAGCTGGCATTTTGTAAAGAAGTATGTAATTCATATATCAAACTGATTTATACAGATGCATATGCTGAAAAGTGTATTTCTAGAGCTACTTGTATTAAAAATGTGCCAACAGTGTGCCCTGCTGGACAGAAAAAGAAATACACATTCATTATTGTAACTGTTTAAATGTATATGTTTTAACAGAAGGTAGTGGAAGAGAAAAGGTTAATCTCAAACTTTGAGAATAGTTTGAAATTAAATTACCTGGCTTAGACCATAAAGATTGTATCTTATAGTTCTCAATGCAGCCCAAAATAAAAAGTCTGTACTAGGAAGCTTCCTGCACTAATTGCTATTCTGGAAGGGTGAAGGTTTAAAATTGTTTTATGACTCCCAGGAGCTGCAACAGATCTTAGCAAGTGTGTGTGTGTGTGTGTGTGTGTGTGTGTGTGTGTGTGTGTGTGTGTGTGTGTGTGTGTGTGTGTGTGTGTTATTGACACATATGTGCTAAATCCTGACAGCTTCTAGCCAAGGGAAGATGCATGGGAACCAAAATTCAGATGACCAGATGTATCTGATGCCATTCTGTACTCCATCACTAAAAATAAGATTTTAATGCTAGGTGAGGCTGAAGTCTCATAGCACTCAGTTTTTGTAACCTGACAAAGAAGGATCTCTCTCCTAGTTTATCTTGCCTTGCTCTCTAGTAAGCAACCAGGGAATAATAATAATTTAGATCAGTCAGGAAAATATAGTAAGAATAGTTAAGTACTTTTTTTCTGTAACTGTGTTAAACTGTCTACCTGTGATATTTTTAATATTTCCTGTGATTGAAACTCTGGTGTTTACTATAGATATATATTTAGTATTTTCATGTTCTTTTATTATTAAATATATTTAAGCTTTTCAGTGTGGCTGGTCTTTTAGATAATATTTTAATCTCTGAGAGTATTTACATACATTTGGTGATAGCTCTGACCACTCCTGAAAGCCTTGATGTTGGTCAGGCTACCATCTGTATTAATATTAATTTTACTCAGTATAATTGAGAACCCTTGCAAGAGTCTTAGAGTAGCTAGCTTTGGAGTGTCTGGTGGTGGTGTAACTATCTTATAATCTGGGCAAAAGGAGGCATAGCTAGTAAATCTATGCCAGCCTTTCCTAAGGGTGTGTGTGTGTGTGTGTGTGTGTGTGTGTGTGTGTGTGTGTGTGTGTGTGTGTGTGTGTGTGTGTGTGTGAGTGTGTCAGCCACTTGGAGCAGGGACACGAAGCACTGGTTTCACAGAAAGAGTTGTGGAGAACTTGGCATGGACACTCAGCTGAGGTCTCAACTCTATAGCTGTGCCAGTGGAGAGTCTGACTGGGGACCTGGAGGGAGACAGAGAAATCCAGACCCCAGACTGAGTGTGTTCCCAGTGTGCTCTTAAGGGAATGTCATATCATCTTTCTCTAGTCTAGAGGCATGAGCTGCTTAACGGACAGGAGAGCAGACTGGATGAAAAGTGATAGAAAACAACACAAATTGGAGAAAGCATATATAAACAAGAGGATGGTTAGTCTGTTTCACTGTGCAAATTTACACTATCTCATACTACTTTTTTGAATGAGACAGAAGTTTGCTTAGGGGTGAAAAGGGGTAAAATCTTATAGTTTAATAAGTCTATAGGTTCTTTCTAAGCTTATGGCCAAAGGAAACCATCAAGAAGCTCTGCCACATCTCCCAACACTGGTGATAGACCAACAGTATCCCGCACTAAGTAAACTTTCACCATACAAACCTGGTGAAAGTTTGCAATCATCCACCCAGTCATCTAGACTAATTTTAAAGGGGTCTATATTAGATACTCGAACGTTTGAAAGTGACTACCATATGGTCGACACCATATGACTGAACTTTCAAAAGTTTGAATAGCTAATAAAATAACAATAAACTACATAAAACACCTACCTAAATGCTCTAAGCTGTGGGGCAAGCCCTCCTGCACCCCCTACATCCCCCACTATTTAAATATACCAACTCTGAGATCACACTACAGTACAGAAAAGGGAAATCTTCCCATTCCATGCTGTATGGAGATCTCAGTTACAACGTTCGAACATTCAAAATTCAATCATATGGTGTCGACCATATGGGATTCAGAATTTTGAATGTTCGAACATTCAATATAGACCCTTTTAAAGGTGGCTAAAGTAGTCCTCTGTTTTATAGGTACTGGATATCTATTATATAAGCAGGGGATACACTCTGTTAGGTATCTATCATGTCATTTGGTATTTTTGATGTGATAGTGTAGGTTTAGTTTCCCTAGAATGGGTGTTTGCTTTACCATTTTTCTGTTAAGGTGAAGCAGTTGAAAGAATAGTAGGTCATTCAGGGCATGGAAAGTTAAGCAGAGATCACCACCCAGGAGTTTGTAGGACACTGAGTATAGGGACAGATCTTTAAGGCCATCAGAGTAGCTAAGGATACTGAGACCTGAGATCTTCTGGTGAGAAAGTATTGAGGTCTGTCCAGCTGTTTTATATGCTTGCTGCGACACATGCTGAAGGGTGCATAATATGCAAAGATGTGTCTAATAAAGTATAACACTAACTTATTCAGAGGTGGTCAGTGTTGTGAGAAATAGTTTTTTATCTATATCTATTGACACAGTAAATGATAAAATATGCAGAACATCTGATAATGCATAGTTTCAGGCCCAGTTTGTCAATTGCCTTAGTAATGTAACACTGTTTATCTAGAATGATGTGGGGCATGACTACTAGGGCAAGTGCAGCAACAGCCAGACTCCAGTTTTTAGAGTAGCATAGCTCAACTGCGATGACAGGAACCATTACACCAAAACAAGAAAAGGGAGTTCAGTTATTATATAACTATTAAACAGACTGAATATAGCTGGAAATAGGAACAGTAATTCTAAAAGTCAATGGAATCAATATAATTTATAGTACTAAACAGAGCAAAATAGTGTTTTGGTGGGACAGAAACTGTTTTATTATCCTACTTTTGTAAAAAGAAAAAAAGGAGTAGTAGTACATCGGTGCTGACATTTATATCTGAACCTTTTTAGAAGCATAATTTAAAGATTAAAATGCTATTTACCTGGTACTTTTACTTTACAGATATAAAATAACTTGTCATAATTCTCACTTTCTCCTTGGCCTCCTGATATCTCCTCCTGAAATGAAGTATAAAGTAAGATGCATGTTAATTCAAGGATTATGCTGCATTTTTACAAAATGCAGTGACTGCATGGAGCAAAAATGAAAGCAAGTGAATGAAAACCAGCACTTTTATTAGTACCATGAGGTTAGTATTTGAAGTGAGATGGTGACAGAACAGCAAGTTTGAAGAAATAATTAATGGACTTGTTCAGTATTTAATATATTTCTTCTTGTTAGTTGCTAATGTACTTTTAGATAAACAGCTACCCTTAAGCAAACATAGCACTCTTCATATTTGATAATAAGGTAAATAAGCAAAGGTATGAATTATTAAACCTCTCTATGCTAGATCAGCTGAAAGATATAAGATGAGCAGAAATTCTATACCATAGACCAAGATGTAATAAAATAGTGATGCAAGATTTGTTGAGTACGTCTCTACCTGTTTATTTTATATGATGTCTTGATAAATGGACAAGTACCATAATGTGGTGATGTAGAATAATTGCGCTTCAGAATATCAGAGGGTTATTTATGTAATCACCTGAGGGTAACTGGGAGGTACATTACTTTTATTGTGTGCCAGCTTATCTCAGCGCAGTCTAGGAAGTGCCTCATTTAATTTGTGAAGAGGATCCCCATGTGGGGAAACCTATCTCAAATAACTACTTCCAAGGTCAAATTCTGAAGAAGGATGGGGAGAAGGGATTGATTCAACAATGAGAATGGAATAATAGAAAGATTACAGAGGCAAGAATGACAGTATGGGATGCCAGATAGCTATCACACCTTATCAAGAGAAAATGAATATTTCGTAAACTAGATAGAGTAGACTGTGGAAAAGTTTGTCCTACAAGAAAATACACTTAAGGTTAGAGAGTTGGGTGAACTGAATGCAAGTTCACAGAGTTTTCTGAATGGGGCAGAAAAAGAGGGGTGGTCATTTCGTTTAGAAGAGAGTTAAGGATCATCAAAGAAAAACGGGAAAGTTAGCGGAAAGGAGATGTGGATTATAAGGCAAAGAAGAATCAGTTTATGTTAATAGACTTATAAAATACCTATGCCCCAATTCAAATGATTCAATATTTTCCTTAGTATTCTTTTGGGTTTGGTCCTTCTTAGTACCTCATCTTATCAATCCACACCAACTTCAGCCTAGACCTCATCCCCAACTTAGGCATTTAGGAAAGAGAGCAACATATTAAGACAAGAAGAGCAAATAATGGAAACTGTGAAACATATAAACAGGACTGAACTGGCCTGATCTGTGGAGATATAAACAGCCAGACAAAAACATTATACTTTTAGCTTCATAGGAATATCACACAACTGTCCAGATTTTTGCAGAATGTCCAGATTTTTGTCTCACAATGTTTGGTCTGTTCCTCATAAAATTTGTGTTTTTCTAGCAAATCAGTGAGGATCGAATTCATTAAATAATATCTAACATTTAAGTTTCAGAGTACTTATCTATCAGAAAATGCACTGTAGCATAAAACCTTTATTCTAGCAACTTTCTAAGTTTATTAGAGCACTATGTAAAATTTTCCTAATTTTTGGGCCTTTATTCCTCCATTATTTTTGGCTTTGTCAGGATTTCTTGTGCTAATAGGTTGAGAGGTATGTGCATAGGTAAATACTATGCAATCACTCTACAAACTATTACATGCCTAGTCAATACGTAGACAGTGGAAAAGGGTAATTGTACCTTGTGTCTGGGAGATAGATAAACAACCCCTAACCTCTTTAAGGACATTAAAACAGAAGGTAGGAGATTAGAAATGGTGCTCATCCAGGAAGGCAAGAATCACTCTTCCCTAATATAGAAATAAGAAATAAAAAAAGGTCTATATTATAGGTCTGAAGTCTGAAAACTTCAGATCTCGTATGATCGACTCCATATGAGCGAAGTTTTCAAACTTCAAAGTACAATATAAACAAACTAAAAATAAAAAAAAACTACCTGAACGCTCTATGCAGGGGGCAAGCCTCCCTGCACTTCCCACATGGGGGGGCTGCACCCCCACCCCCCCCGCTACTTAAATATACCATCTCCGAGATTGCACTACATTGAAGTGAAGGGAAATATTCCCTATGGCGATCTCCGTTGTAACATTTGATTTTTGAAAACGTTGCTCATATGATGTCGATCATATGAGATTCGAAGTTTTCAAACTTTGAACTTACGATATTAACCCAAATAAAAATATTTGGACCATACTGAATAGAGGATTTAAAACTGTCTTCCATTTATTGGTAGAACCTGGGCAGAACACATTTGTACTAAGGAGGAAGATATTGGAAAATCTGTGGGAGGTACTTTCCTTTATGTCAGAAAAGAATAAACAATCAGAACAGGCACGGTCAAGAATCACTCTTCCCTAAGACAGCAATAACACAATGAAATATAAATAACATTGATTGGGCACTACTTTATTCTAAAGTTCTACATTACCAAACATGTTTCCCTGAGCCAGAGACATTTAAATGGCACATAAATGTTGATGGCTGGCTGATATTATTAAACAGAAAAGTAAGGAAAGGGACTCTGCCTGAAGAACTTGTAAAACAAACCTAGATAATATGAGAATTCATAAAACATACCCTTAACAAAGGAACATGACTAGAACATCTACAAAAAGTGCAAATCCCTCTTATCTTAGAAACAAACACCAAATATCTACATTCAAACCAAACTTATTTTGGAAAGAAATAAAGTATCCTTAACTATCCACATTATAGATAAAACATACATCTCCAACAATAATTACTTTCTCAGCACATAATCCCCCAACTGATTCAAATTTTGTTTTTCTATTTAAACCTTTATTTAAATATTCCCTACTAACTATACCTCCCAACTTCCCTATGAAGATTCTATTCACCAACTATACTCTCTTTTAGAGTATACATCACCTTTTTATTTCACAACAATCACTGTAAAACAAAACAAACAAGCCCTACTAAATCCAAATTCATCCATCTCAAAATGAAGCACTCTACATCTCACCTTTCTCAAGTGCTCACTTGACAAAATTGCCAACCCCCTCACTCATATTTGCAGCCTATCTTCTAGAAAACTCATTCAGCTTTTAAATATGCTATGATGAGACCTCTACCCAAAACTCCTAAGCCCACAGACCTCAAGAAATTAAAATCCATATCAAACTTGTACCCAATCTCAAAAAAAATTGAAAAGCTTCTCGACAAGTAACTCTTAGCTTGCATAAATATGATCTTTGATGTGATCAACAACATGGATTTAGAAACTCCTTTACTTCTATTACTACTCTTACTAGTGGCATCAATACCATTTACAATATAAGCAATGATATCATCTCAGATAGAGTTTTCATTGATGTGAATAGGACATTTGGCACTGTAAACCACACCTTCTTCCTACAGAAGCTATATAAATTAAACTTTGATATCAACACAATTAGTCTGTGCAAAACTACCTAAAAGAAAGAACACGTCCTATGCCTCTGATGCAAACAAGTAACCTGTGAATAGTTCATCTCCCAGGCACATGCTTACATTTATCAACAGTATCAGAACTCGTCAGAGATTTGGGATGCATGGCTAGGCTTAAAAAGACCCTTGTGGTCGTTAGCCTAGTAAACACCTATGAACCTATGAACATTCGAAATTTCTGTGAACACCTTATCTGATTATAATACTGTAAATACTAGTTTCCTCAGGGCTCTGTACTTGGACCTTTATTGTTCTCCTCCTTTATTAATAGCATTACTGTTGAGCTACAAACCTTTAATCTTGTACTAAATGCAGACAACATGCTAATTATAGAATCCAGCATAACCCATAACTCACTTCAACCCAAATGTTGGCCAAGTTTCTTTATGCCAACTTCCTGGTTACATAAAAATAAATTGTTACTGAATTTAAAAAAAAATGTAATGTCATTTGCATTACCTCACAGATAATAATGCTGATTTCATGCCAAATATTAAACAACAACGTATCTAGTGTTCACATTGGACTCTACACTAAGCTTCACCCTCCATAGTGACAAAATTACTTCTAAAATATTATCCCAGCATAAACTCTGCTTCCATATTTCCCATCTGCTGTCCCTACAGCATGACTATCTGCAGCTAAGAATATTCTTATACCTAAATTAGAATACAGAATACCTTTTCTTTCCCGTTACTCAAACCAGAATGTATATAAACTACAAAATACTGAAAATAAAACTTTAGACTTGTCTTAAAACTTAACTTTTAACTTTAAACTTATGCAGACCAAATTAAAACCTTTTCCCTCTACTTGGTTTCCTATAGATTGCTGAGAGGTGATCTATGCCTGGCTTACAAGACATCCACAAACCCCACACTTATGAATCTCCTACATATTAGTAAGTAAAAAAGTATCAGAATTACAAGGTCTAGGTACCTGAATTTTGTCAGTGACTTAAACAGAACAGGCTGGAGATTCAAGTATGTGTCCCAGAGACTGTCCCTCTTATGGACCAGGCTTCCCATCCATATGAAACTGAGTTTGTCTGTTAGGCAAGTTTAAGTGTAACCTAGACCAGTGGATGGAGAATAGGAAATTTAGACCGGGCCTGGCACTCATGTCCCTTATGAACAGAGGTAGCTTATTAATGCCTGGCTCTCAATGTACCATTCAGATACTGGACATCCTTATTCTTTCAGGAAAACTTGACTAGGCTTAGAAATGCCCCATTGGGTCATTAGCCTAGTAATAATCTGAATCTAGTTGCTCTTTTTACGGACTAACATACTCATCACTTTGACCTACCAAAAAAGTAAAATGGCTGCCTGTAACTTTCAGAGCTATTACACTACATTCTACTATGATTTATAAAATACTTTAAACTGGCTACTACAGAGGATGACAAGCATAACTGTGACCACTTAAATACCACACAGCATAGATCCAACCAGGAAATGCTTGTCTAAGAACAACCACCTATAAATCCAAGAGAACAATGAGAACCTTAGGCCACACACTTATGTGGCAGAGATCATGGATTCCACACCAAACCTAAGAGAAAACACGGAAACTGATTTTTGAAAGAATTGGAGACCTACTGGCACAAACAAAAACTGCAACTTCTCATATAAGATCTACTCAACCCTAGAACATCAGGAACCCCAAATTCCAGAGGAATTGTACCTCCCACAACTAGGAAGGCTAATATTCTATCAACAGTCCACTACCTCAGGAGAGCCTGTCAACCCTACACCACTCCCAACCAAAAAGGGACAGGAACTGGCAGGGGAAAACAGAAATAAAAAAACTACAAAGTCCAAACCAAAACAGAAGGGCACTCCAGCTCCAGACTGGAACCATTCCATAATACCTCTCATATAGCTGGAATTAAGTGTACTTGACAAAGAAATGACATTTATTCCATACAGCAGGAATAACTTAGCACCATAGTGAAATGAAAACTGTATGTGGAGAGGCTCAACCTTAAAGTATTTTTTAGTGAAAAAAAGAGAAAAAGACCAACATCAATGAAGTAAGTGCCAACCATGCCCCAGGCAGGAAATGGAATACACATGTGACTTCTGTCCCCCCCCCCCCCCCGGTGCACCTGACCCTGAGTGCCTATGAAGCCAAGTTTCAAAGCTAACATTTGAAACATTTTAATTAAGCAAGATAAGAACTAACAATTCTATAACTTGAACAAAGATGAGTTATAAGACCTAGTCAGTATTAGCAGATTCAAGGACAGGAGAGTAGTGAAGATAGATAAGGACAGGTGTACTACAGCATACAATAGAACAATTGACAGCATGCTTGATAACTCAGTATTTTACAAGAGTCAATTATATTATATGACAGTCACAAATGCATATGATGCCATCCATGATGCCCTGAATTCAATGAATGATAAAAGATTAATAAGTAGCAAACTGCAAGAATTTCTTGGAGTGACTCACCCCAAAATCCTTACCTTTTTGGTGCTCTAAGGCCTCACAAGTGTTTAGTGGATCCCTATACAGGATCATATCCATTTACCTCAAGTTTTCAACAGAACCTCTTGCAGCTAAATCTAGATCATATATTCTGGACACTAGAGTTTTTCAAAAAATCAAAGATATCATGATGCACCCTAAAACATTGCTTGTTCCAATTGATGTCAGAGCTCTCTACACCATTTTACAACACAACTACTGCATTAAAGCAGTAAAGGAGGCCCCAATCAGATATGCTGATGTCTACCCAGTGAAACTAAACTTCTTCAGCTACTACTAGAAAACAAGTTATTCAAATTTAGTGACAAAGTGTATCAACAGAACACAGGAATCACTATCACGGCAACCATGGTTTCTAGTCGGGTGGATGCTGCTTTAGCAAAAAGAAGCCATTTATTGCTCACATTTTCACCATCACATGGCATGTTAACTTTGCTACATTGATGACAGTTTTATTTTCTGAAACAGAGATGAAAAACAGCAGAAAGACTTCTCCCATGTGGGAAACTCAATATCCTTCCTGAAATGTACCACAAATTGCAGACAGAATACTGTATGCTTTCTAGATCTCACTGTCAGCAAGAACATCTAAACAGGGTCCTTTTCTAACAAGCTATACCAGAGACTCACAATAGAGAACCTGCTGCTTCATCCTTCTAATATGCACCCCAAGGTAACCAAACATAAAGTCATAAAGTTGCAGGGCATGCACATTGTAAGTGTCTCAAAAGAACTTACAAACTATTTACTCAAGGTAAACAAGCTCACAAAATATTTCCTAGATAGGGGGTATGAAAGAAAGATATTCAATAGCATATTGGAAATTATAAAGAATTTATAAATAGCAAAAGACTCCTTCCTGTTGGACCCAGTCAGCAAATGGCACAACTTCAGAATGACCTACTCATCCTAAAATCAAAGCCTTAAAAAGGCATGGCCATAGCAGTTACAGTGAACCTTAAAGAAACTACAGAGCCATTGTTGATGACTGGATCATAATAAAGAATAATAGGCTCATGACTGAGAGCCTCAAACTAGGCCCTAGTTTTATCTTTAAGAAAGGAAAAAAAACATCAGAGCCCTGCTTGAATTGAAATCTGGAGAGAAAGGGCAGACACCTATGGCACATGTGGGTGTGAAGGTCAGAACTACAGTTTCTGCAGACTCATGAGTGGCATGGACCACTTTATGTTCCCTTAACATGGGCTGGAAATACCACAGTAAAATCAGGGTTGACTCAACACTGAAACATGGTTTGCAAAGAATAATCTCTGAAACATAAAAGCTTTTACGTGAGGAAAATAATTAATAACCTGAAAATTGACATTGCACATAATTTGTCAGACTAGCTGAAAAGCCACAGAAACTCACATGCAAAACATGATATGGACAAGGAAAAACACTCAGCTTCAGTTTCCATATCCTTTACTGTGTTGAATTCAAGCCCCTGGATGGCAAAAAAAATGTTCTCCAGGACAAAAGACAAGTTGAATGGCAAGTCCGGCTCAATGCTTGCAACATCCCTGGACTAAGTACCAGTTGTTCCATTACAAGTGTTCTATAGTCATGGAGTCTAAACCACAAACTGTTCTGCTAAAAGTCTCACTGGTTTCTGTTAGAGATTCACACTCAAAGAAAATTTTTCACCAAAGAGCCACATTTAAAGTCAAGTGTACTGTATGTAGATGTATAATCCTTTTTTACTCCTATTCAACTGCTTGGAACACTTCTCTCAAATCCTTCTACTCAAGTTTACCTTATTGGGATTTCTATCATTATTTTTTACTCCGATATTATTGGTTTATCCTCCATACAACTACTTGGGGCATTTCTCTCAAATTCTGCTCGAGATTCAAATTGAAAGAGTCACATTCAAAGTTGAGTTATTATTTTATGGCACATTCACAGAGTCTTTACTCTTTTAACATTGTTTTGTCTTCCCTATTACTGCCTGAAATATTTCCACAGAATCCTCAAGTTTGCCCATGGCTCAAAACCTGAACTGCTCTTAGGCCATCTGCTAAAAGATGTACAAACTCTACTTCCAGAATTACTGACTGGACTTTTCTTCTTATTTCAGTTTCCTCCATGACTCTAGTGAACCAATTTAATCTCAACTTAACTTCCCAACTCAAACCTCGGAAGGACACTCCAGGAGGAGATTGCACAAGTGATGTCAACTCAGAAACCATGCTCCACCTACCTATATCATTAGGATATAGATATAAAAACAAAAAAATGCTACATTACCAAAGGTGGTCTCAACAAGTAAAGAAAATGCAGGAACAAAGATGAGATGTACCACCAAGGCTGTCCTGAGACGAACACGTCATGCTAAAAAACAAATTCTTTAATACGAACAATAAAAAGTAGCATAAAACAAAGTTCTAGGGTGGATAAGTCCTTATGGTAAAAACCTTCTTCTGATCCTCATCCATTAAGCATGATTTTTCTTATAAAAAAAGTAATAGCCAATCATCAAGAATCAGGAACAAGCTGGACCAATGAGCTTCTCAAACTGAATCAACCATTTAGCATATCAAGATGACCAATGAGAGACTATCAGAAACTATTTCTTCCAATCAGGAGCATGCCAGTCTCAAATTCATTCAGAATAACAGTAGAGCCAATCAACAAAAAACAGGAACAAGCTGATCCAATGAACTAGTCATGCTGAACCAGCTATTTAGCATAACAAAAGGACCAATTATCTTTAACCAGGAAGCTTTTTTGCAATAAGAACCAAGTCATGGCTATTCATAGAAGAGAAGCTTGCCTTCCAACAGAAATTAGACTTTGACTATTCATATTCATATAAGGAAATGAGCCAGTGAAAACACCCAGTAGAAGCAAAAGGAAACTAAGGAGCAAAATACAATGCCCATGCTGACTTAGATGCAGGTCTTCCTGAATGATAGCATGATTTTTCTTTTCTATCAGTAAAGTGGGTCTGTTTCTTAGCAGAACTCTTTGTTTTTCTGATCACGTGACTGTGCACAGTGACAGTTGCAACCAGCCGATCGAGAAAAATATCTTCAAATGTAAATAAGGCAATAGCTATTAGTAATTGCAAGACCAAAGTAACCAATCAACTGTTGTCAAAAACACCTTCTCCTTATATGAAGGGAAAGAAAGTGAGACAGCAGAATACATATACCGTATATACTCAAGTCGGTAAAGCAATCAGCATGTTACATTAGA
This sequence comes from Protopterus annectens, assembly GCF_019279795.1. NCBI lineage: Eukaryota > Metazoa > Chordata > Ceratodontiformes > Protopteridae > Protopterus > Protopterus annectens. Next base: position 306,639,430 of record NC_056726.1, read on the forward strand.
TAAATTGCATTTCTTGACAAGGCCTCTTGCTTTTAAAATGGGCTTAAGGGGGATAACACCATTAAGACCAGGTGGATGATCAGCTCTGAGTTCCATAATCCGTTTAGTTTCTTGTAGTTCAGTGTTGTTACATATATCACCCCTTCTCAAATTCTCTCTTAGCAAACTTATGGCCATAAATTGAAACCGGTGTGTTTTGTTGTTTTTAATATGCTCATATAACGCATTGGTTTCAACACTGTTATGAATATCAGATAAGTGTCATAGAATCTGTTCTTTAAATGTTGTATTGGTTTTGCCTACATAGTAGGATGGACAGAACATGCAAATAGCTATGCATCAGATGTAGCACATGGATTTTGTCAACTAACAAAACCATCATTCTGACATAACAGCCTTTTTAAATTTTTTCTGTTCTTATAAGAGAAACTGGGGGAACCACCCACTATGTTCCTGAGTTTTGGATCAGAAATCAGAATCGGACAATATTCTTGATTATCCCACTTACACAGGCATTATAATATGGAAAGGGACATGGAGATGTGGTTTTTGCAAGGCTTGTCTACATATTTGTAACACAAATGTTTTTGTACATCCAGTTACTGGATTCAAATACTATTTCCATGGAAGAGCTACTTGTAAGAGTGCCAACATTGCTTACATAGCCACTTGCATGTCCTCTCCAGCCTACTATGTAGGCAAAACCAATAGAACTTTGTTTTATGCTACTTTTTGTTGTTGTATTAAAGATTTGTTTTTTTAACGTGATGTGTTCATCTCACGACAGCCTTGGTGGTACGTCTCATCTTCATTAGGATATAGGAGCCAGCCCCACCCAAAAAGTTTAGTGAATGACAAGATAACAACCTATTTTTTTAATACCGCACTCAGGGAAGATAATCAGCCAACTTGGTCTCATCCACTGAGCCACAGGAAATGAAAGGACAAAGTTTACTCAAAGATCATAATGACTGAAGCCAATGTTCAATCTGGTAAGGGGGGGGGGGCAGATCTCACAATATATCAGCATGTTGTTTTTACCCATTGGAAAGCAGCAGAATTTTATTCCATGCCTATGAACTTTAAAGCAAAAAAGAACAGGGACTCTTTTCATCAAATTTTCACTTTTTCATGCTTGTCTAGTAGTAATCTGTGCATAATGACTGTGGTATTATTTAAAAAGCTAATTCATACCTCTGAATCTCTTAGCACAAGAAATCTGGACAAACCAAAATAATGTGGAAACGAAGGCCCCAAATTAGGGGCAGAGCTTAAATATTTATTTTATAAATTTATAAAGTTGCTAGAATAATAGTTTTTTTTATTAGCATGCATTTCCCTGAAGGATAAGAAGTCTGAAACTCAAATGTCTATCATATTTAGTGACCTTAGAACTCAAAGATCTCAGAGAAAAACACAAATTTTATAAAGAACAAACCAATGTCAAAAATTTGGACATTCTGCAATTTGGACAGTGGACAGGTAAGGGTTAACTGCACGTTCTTGTTTGACATTAGGACCTATTTTCCAATAGTTGTGTAGGAGAAAAAAGGTCTTTGCTTCCTTGGATGGCATAACACCATGATGGGTATATCATCTCTAGACTATTGACACTTTGTTGCTGTTTTCATAGGTTCATAGATTCATAGGTGTGTACTAGGCTAATGGCCCTGGGGCCTTTACAAGCCTAGCCATAGGATTACCCTGGCATAGTGCCACCCAACCTTAGTTCCCAGTGCCTCTGTTGAATAAAGCCACTGGAGTTATCCCTGGGGTGAATTTTCTGTTTCCCAACCACCCATCAAGATTTCTCTTGAAGAGGGTCAGCAAGGTGCTCTGCTTGACATGCATAGGTTCATAGGCTCATAGGTAGGTACTAGGCTATTGGCCCTAGGGCCTATATAAGCCTAGCCAAATGGTACCCTGGCTTTTTCCACCCAAGAAAATTATTTTCCTGTGCCCCTGTGAAGAAGAGCCACAGAAGTGATCCCCGGGGTGAATTTCCTATCTCCCATCCAATCATAAATATTTTTCTTGAAGAGTGCTAATGAGGAGCTTTGTTTGATATAGATAGGTAGTTTGTTCCAGTGTATGGGAAGTCTCTGAGATAGGAATCTATCCCTCCAGCATGTTCTGTTTATTGCGGTGACAAGGTTTAGGTCCCTAGAGCGTGTAGCTCGGAGGGATTGGGATTTCTTTACATGGAACATGTATGGGAAGTCTGTTCCATAGCATGGGCACCTCTGGTAATGAACCTGTCCCTCCAGCATGTTCTGTTAATTGTAGTAATGAGGTTGAGGTCTCTGGAGTGTGTGGTGTGGAGGGACTAGGATTTCTTTAGATGTAGCATCTCTAACAGAGCTGCGTCAGACATGGTTTTGTAAGTCAAGCAGAGATCACTAAGTAGGTGATATGAGACAGAGAATAGTTGTTTTGAGTATGTCCATATAGGACAAGTGTTTAAGGCCCAGGATGCTCTTTGTGTAGTACTTTTGCGGCCTCTCCAGTTGTTGCAGGTGTCTAGTGAAGTACATGCCAAATGGAGCATTGTACTCGATGATTGGCCTAATGAGGGAAGAGTAGAGGGAGACAATGACCACTTTCTTCCTGGATGCAAAACCCTTAGCAATGAGATGTGCGACATAGAAGGGCTTTTTGACCACAGTGGCAATGTGGTGATCAAAAGAGAGGTAGCTGTCAGCCTGTGTTCCCAGATCTCTTATAACTCCTTCTGTGTTCAGTGGACTACCATCAATGTGGTAATTCATGGGAACTGGGGTTTTCCTAATGGGGATGACGACACATTTTTTGGCATTGAGCTTAAGGCCATGGTTCTGACACCAGTCATTGGTCTCAGTGAGGCCATTCTGTAGGATGTCAACATCACTTGGGGAGTTAATAATAGCTCCCAACTTGCAATCATCTGCGAACATTGCCAGCCAGAGTCCCTTCGTGTTGGCCTGGACTTCAGAGAAGTTGATACCAAACAGGAGAGGACCCAGGAATGAACCCTGTGGGACTCCACTCATGACTAGTCAGTAGTCCGACTTGGAGTCAGCTACTTTCACACTCTGGGTTCTATCTATGAGCCAGTTTGCGACCCACCTAGTGATATAGGGGTTGATGCCAAGCTTAGTGAGTTTTCTATGATTCCTGAGTGGGGAATGGCATCAAAAGCCTTGGCCAGATCAAGGTAGGCTGTATGAACCACCTTACCTTCATCCACAGCTCTGGTGACTGACTCAAAGAAGTCAACCAAGTTGAACAGGTATGATCTACCCTTCACAAAACCAAACTGTGTGGAATCTAGAGTTTGAACATTACATATATCCTTGTTTATTAAGTCCATGATGATGTGTTCCATAGCTTTGCATATCAGACTCGTCAGGCTAATGGGGCAATAGTTCCCAGGGTCTGTAGTCGCTCCTCCTTTGTGGAGAGGGATGACTGTAGCAGTGCGCCAATCAGTAGGGACAAAGCCTAAGGTGAGGCTGTGACTGAACAGGATACACAGGTGAGGTGCCAGGTTACTCTGTCGTTCATGTAGAACACAACCAGAGATATTGTCAGGTCCCATAGAAGCTGTATTCTTGGCCTTGTACAGTACTGTTTTTACCTGTGCAGCAGTAATATGGAGTGCCTAGCACTCTACTGGTATTGTGATTGGTCCTTTGGAGAAGGGGTAAAGTTGGCACTGAATCTGTCTGCCAGTATACTGGCAATATCTGTTGGCTCAGTATAGGAGGTACCATTGTGTAGTTCAGAGCAAATCTGGGAATTGCCGTGGAGATTCTTTACATAACTATAGAAGGCCTTGTGGTTGTCTTTACTGTCTGCTGCAATTCTGTTTTCATAGCTAGCTTTAGAGGATTTGATGAGGGATCTCAACCTTTTGTTGAGGCTGATAAGGGAGTTTTTCCAGTCTTGGGACTTCACCTTATTTCACATTGGTTTCCTACTACTGTTGTAGAGTGTGTTTATGGCAGGGGACCACAAGACTGGCTTCCTTTTTTTGGAGGAGAGCGTCTTGGTTCTATTGGGTATGGCGAGATCCATGCATTTGTGTACATGTTTATACAGTGCATTGGTATATGATTCTGAGGTCACGCAACTGTTCTCCATTTGCATGAGTGCCATGAAGTTATCCACCTCTGTTTTTAGGAGCCCAAAGATAGCTTTAGAGAATTTTTCATGGTAGTTTCCTTTGTGGGGGGAGGTTGTGGATTTCCAAGGTGATTAGCTTGTGGTCGGATCTAACCAGGGAGGAGCTGACTATCTGTGTAGAGCAATGGTCACCCATTTTAGTAATGACCAGGTCAAGGATGTTGCTACCTCTAGTGGGGGTAAGAACGAGTTGGTTCAGGGCATTGGAATTAATGGACTCCAGGAAACGTTGGGCAAGTGTATTGGTACATGAATAGTTTACCCAGTTAATGGAGGGGTAGTTGAAATCACCTAGTAAGAGAATGTTAGGGTGGATCCCAATATTCCCCAGGGTGCTTAGGAACGTGGAGTGTAAGTCTTGGGACATGGTTTGGGGACCTATAGCAGGCTATGACCTGAATCACTGTCTTACCCAATGTTAGCTGCACCTAAAGTATCTCTGATGCGTTATGTTGGGCTACCAGTCTGGAGGTGTGCACATCGTTTATGAATATGGAAACACCACCACCTTTGGAGCTTCGGTCCAAGTTCTGGGGCCGAAAGGTGTGGAATGAGTTATAGCCTGGTGGTGCAGGGGTGCTTTCTGCTGCCTTGAACCAGGTTTCTGTTACAGCACAAATGCCAATGTTTTCCATTTTAAGTACTGCTTTGAGTGAGTGCATTTTGAGATTTAGACTTCTAGCATTGAGCAGCATGACCCTCAGATTGCATTTGTTTGTAGCTGTTATGGTGGTAATTTGGTCTTTGAAACACCACCTAAAAAAGGCACTATAGGGGTGGCAAGAGCCTTGGCCAGTATCCATAAGCCTAGGAGTGACAGATCCAGGCCATCTCTGGCAAAGCATCGAGGTCTGTCAATCATGTCATTCCAGTTAGATAGATACTGGATCCCCCTAGAATGACACCAGAAACTTAGCCAATTGTTGAAATCAATCATTTTCTGCTTGTACTGTGGTATCATTCTGGATGATGGTAGGATGCTGCTCAGGGTTAGGGTCATACCCACCTGGGCTACATAATCCGAGAGCTCCTCCATGTGTCTTTTCATCCATGGAGTCCATCTCAGGTTATTCACACCCACATGTACAACGACAGAGTCATATTTGTACTTGTTGTTGAGGGGACCTCAGTGTGGATCCTGGCACCTGACAGGCAGCTGACTGTTACTTTCTCTTCATTCAACCTAGTGAGTGGGACATCAGTGTGCTTCACTATCGAGTCACCTATGACTAGTGTGTTGGGCATGCTGCTTTGCCTTAGAGGCTTTGGTTGAGTGGCACACTGTTTAGGAGAGTTATGTGTCTCATGATTAGTGCTGTGGTGATCGAGTGCATTTTTGCCTTGGAGGTCTCTGTTGCTTGGGTAGATTTTTATTGAGAGACTCCATGAAGGTGGGTTTGTGGTTTGTGTTTTTATGTGAAGGCAGTGCTGGTGTGTGTGTATGTGTTACATGTGGTGTGGCGCAAGTGTTGACCTTCTCCTCTTGACCAGCTATTCCGGTCTTGGCTGGAGAGTACGTGGCTTCCAATTTGGGTATATAAGTGCATCTCTTGCAAGTCTGAGTATTGGAAGGTAAGAAGAGAGGGTTGTCAGTGTACATGAGGCAGTTGCTACATTGCCTCAGGATGCCCAAGTTCACCAGGTTAATAGGAGAAAGCACAGGGAACTGACCTTTAGACATGCCTGGGGGGCATTGATAATAAGTACTGGATTGGTTTTCTTGTAGAATGTTTAGTGCTGGTAGCACTTTTGTGTGCTACAATAATTGCTACAAGAAGTCTGGTAAAGTGCCAGACTAATAAGCTAGTATAAGTGCAGTAGAGGAGAGAACTAACAGATCTAAGGGAAAAATTGAAGAGCAGACTCTGGCACTGCTCAGAAGCTTACAAACAGTCCTGGATACAGCAAGTCTGTATCTGGACTAGTCTAGTTACAGGAAATGTGGGAAACAAGCACAAACACTGGCTTTTAAACCGGAAGGTTGAGAGAGATGGAAAAACTGTCCAAATGGCCAGTAAACTACAATTTCTGGGCCAGGAACCACTCCTCTTGTGGTAGATAGGCTACCTAGTGCTTACCACTCCCACTGACAAGCTAGAAGGCTTCCTTCCAACACAGAAAGGCTTGGGGAGCTCAGAAGCTTACAAACAGTCTTGGATACAGCAAATCTAGCCATGCCTAAGAGTCAGCAGAAAAGAATGGAGACTATCTTCATCATTCAAAAACCAGAAGCACGGTACTCATACAAAGAAATGAAATAACTTTACCAGTGCTTTAGCATCAAAATGTTTTAATAGGCTTTCATCAACAGACTTCTTCAGAATAAAATCCACTTAGATACACAACTTCATTAAATACAAACCACCAATTACATCGCAATTAAATCCCAATCAACCTATTAACTATTAACTTAAAGTGCATATAATACAAAAAAATATCTAAAAACCTCTATAAAAATACACTTAGAAAAATAAACTTATTTAAAGAACAATTAATATTTAATTTTTAATGTTTTTTTCTTTTAAAAAACATTTCACATTAATATTTTCATTTAATTCTGGATGTTGGTCAGCCTTTAACTTAATTTGCAACTTAGTTTCAATAATTTCTAGTTTATTTTTGTAATTTCCTCCTCTCACATCAAGTGTAATTTGTTCAATAGCAGAAAATAAAAACTTTTCATATTTGTCACAAGTTTTAGAATGTTTAACTAAAGCATTATTATTGTCTTTAACTTTTATACTATAAAGATGTTCCCTAATTATTTTTTCTAAACAGCTCATTGACATAACTATATAAAAGCTTTGACATCCTGAACGCATAGCAATATGTATTATACGAGTAGATTTACAATGATATCTATCTTTTTTTAAATAAATAGTTAAATTAAGCAGCTCAATATAAATATATTTACTGATATAAATATCAGAAATAAGAAAACAACTACTACCAATTGTAGACTTTCAGGTCCAAACAACCAATATAATCCAGAACTGCATAAAACCAAAAAGGACCCAAAAGAGGCTGTAGATTCCAGTATAAAAGTCTTTAATGTATAAAAGGCCACATAAAATCTCATCCACATTAATGCTTTCATAGGTATGTATCCCACTTCATCAGATGCTACTACAAACCACTATATCATTTTTATAGGTAAATTCAAATTACTCACATGACATAAAAATATCACCTGATATAAAAAAATCCCCTGATCCAAACATTTAAAGCTACTTTTCACTACAATAAAAATGCACTTCACTTTACACACAAATGAGATGCAGTAAAAAGCAATGAAAGTAAACTTGTTATTAATTAAAACAATGTAGGACCATAAAATAAAAATTCTCTATATGTGTAGCGTAAATTTTACCTAAAGAGAGGTCTCTTCTTCAACATTGGCTTTGTGGGAACATGGTGATTCAGACCATGTCCACTGTCTGCAGCAGAGAGAGAATACAAGCTCTCTCTCTGTCTATTAAAATGCATTACAGGGAATGCTATCCCTGTTTGATGTCGCTATACTGTACAGATATTTTCTTGAGACATTAGACTCCATCTCAGCTTATGAGTGAAAATTGAGTAAGCTGAAAATGAAGAAAGTAGAGAGAGACAGAAGGGATTTCCATATGGGCAATGTTTTTGAGTGTCCGAGATTCACGTAAAGTGGTTCAACTTTGAAGCTGAGGCAAACGTCTGCAAATGGCTCCAGTAACGAATCGGATGAAAGAACTACAACTAAGAGCATCACATCTAATGACACCAGTGTGGATGAGGCTTTATTGCAGAGAACTGCAAGTGAGTCTATGGATAGAGACGGCGTCAGTGATCTACGAATGGATGAGGCTTTACTACAGGGAACTGTAAGCAAATCCCTGACTATGTTGGGGATAGACTGTACACAAGTTACAGCGCAACAGCAACTGGAGAGAGATAATATGGCAGAAGCAAGACCAAAAACATTCTCTGTTGTGGTGCAGGTCCATCAATCCTTTGAACCAAGTAAGCAAGGCAATTTACAGCAGAGAGGGGATACTGTCTACCCTTCATTTCAGCACAAACTTTGCTTCCCTTTACCAGTAAGTGAAATGAACACAGAACAGTGCATAAGAGGAAGGAATCAGAGTCGACACAAAAGGACGTTCGAGGGGCAGTCAGCTGGGTCGGGCAACTACAAGAAGGCATTCTTCCACAACAAGAAAATTTAATTTGGAACTTATCAGACTATGTGTTGTTTATAGATGAACTGAATGTGCTATGGAAGGGACTCTCCTTTATACCTAGTAGGTATTCCAATGTTATTGATATAATTTTTGATATTAAAAAATTTTGTAGAGATTTGACCCTTAAAATGATGTTCAATGGGAATGAGGTACAACAAACTGTTTTTAAAAAGTCTAGTTCTTTTATTCCTCCACCAAATTCATTGGTACATGCATTTGAATCCATGTGTTTACAAGATGTTTATCATTTAAGTAGGAGTAATGATAGAAAGCACAGTGACAGGGTTAAAAGACACAACCTTAACAAAAGAGAACATGATGCTTTATTAAAGTTACAGAACAACACTGGACTAGTAATACGGCCCGCAGATAAAGGCAGGCCAATAATAATCATGGACACAGAACAGTATAAACATACAATGAATGTAATGCTATCAGATGTGACATTCTATAGTAGAATTAATCACTCAAAGGTAGAAATATGATTCTACGAGTACATAGATACTTAGATGTCTTACTACATAGCATGGTCATTTCTAAAGAGGTGTATGAATATTTTGTTACACAACATCCTGTTATTCCATGTATACAAGGATTACCCAATATACACAAAAATAATATCTTCCTTCCGATGAGACCTATTGTATCGGGCAGAGGATGGTGCACAGGGTCCATCTCGATATATATTGAGAAGACTCTGAGGCCAATTGTGAGTCAGGTACTGAGAGACACTGAGCACTTCCTACAAGATCTTTTTGATTTCATGTCCGAGCAGGATGCTAAGAAAATTTATAGACTGGTAACTATGAATGTGGTGTCACTGTTTACGGTGATACCTAATCATTTAGGTATAGATAGGGTTGAAAAGTTCTTGAAAGTATATTCAGACAATAGTGAAAGTCAGATTAGACTTATAAGAGAACTTTTGGGAATAGTTTTGTACAACAATGTATTTCTATTTGAGAATGACCTTTACCTGCTGAACAATGGCGTAGCTATGGGCACATCCTGTGCCAATAGCTATGCCAATGTGGTGATGGTAAATTGGGAATCCAAGTATGTATTACAAGGTCCATTTAGTGAACACATTTGTTTTTTCAGAAAATTTGTGGATGATCTTTTTATCATGTGGGGAGGGACTAATGATGAGTTGTTAGAATTCATATGTTATGTGAATCATAGTACAACCTTTTTAAAATTCACCCACACATACTCAGACAAAATTATAGATTTTGTAGACTTATTAACACAAGTTTCCATCACACCTAAATAAGCAGTTTTGTTCGAACATGCTAGTTTATCACACTGCAATTTTTTTATATTTTCTAATATCAATCAAGTTCTCAAATTTTCCACACTTTGAATAACCTCTTTATACTATCTTTGTCATTCAGGCGCATAAGTGCATCAATAACTAATTTATCATGGGCAGGAATTTTAGTCTTAACTTGACTCATAATGGTAATGTTATTTTTAATTAGAAGCCTCATCTGCTGTAAGCTGGTTGCATTAAAAAACGAAACCAGCTCAGTATAAAAAACATATTGCAAGGTGACTGCGTTAGGACACTTCAATAGACATGATCCCTTCGGTACAATATTCAAGGAAATACAATGTTCAAAGTATTTATTTTCAATAACTAGCACCCCAAATTTCTTCAGGCACTTCTCAAGGTCTACTAGATCTTCTCTAAATTCAGATAACATAAATTTTTTGGATGCGTCTTCCTCAGTATTAACAAATGTGTCATAGTTTTGATTTAACAATGTCGTTGTTTGTCTTTCGGCTTTTTCCCAGTAAGGGGTCACTACAGGGGAACTCCGGTCTGCTAATGATTGGCAGTAGATTTTTACGAAACGCCGAGGTGCCAGCTTGATGCCCAACCTTCAACGAAGGCACACCCATTTACGCACGCATGTCTTTCAAACGCTACCCAACCGCGGGGAGGACATGCAGACTCCATACAGAAGGCACTCCCAAGCCAAACTGAGAATCGAAAGGGAGAACCTCTTGCTGTGAGCCAACACGAGGTTGACAACAGCCAACATCAATTACAGTCCAGACATCATTTTCCAAACTAGTAGAACCACAAGAATGTTTGGCATTAGAAATACCTTGGTTCTGGGTCACCAGGTTTCTTTTTTCTAAGTGTACTTTTTATAGAGGTTTTTAATTATTGTTTATATTATATGTAATTTAAGTTAATAGTCAATAGGTTGATTGAGATTTAATTGTGATGTAATCGGTGGTTTGTACTTAATGAGGTTGTGTATCTAAGTCTATTTTATTCTGAAGAAATCTGTTGAAAGTGTATTAAAAGGTTTTTGACACTAAAGGTCTGGTAAAGTTGTTATTTCATCTCCTTTTGTGGCTACTGTGGTTTTGTTTTTTGTTTGAGTTTTGTTATACCGCTTATGTGTGGTTTGTGGTTCTATCTTCATCATCGTTTATGTTTTCATGCTTGTTTGGTAGTAATCCATAGATAATGATACAATATTTTAAAACGCTAACTGTACTTGTTTTTTAAACACTGGGACTTATTCTCCATAACTTGGTATAAGGAAAATAGGCCACATTATTCTGGGTTAGCATAATGCCCTGGTGAGTTTGCCATCTCTGGACTGACACCACTTGTTTTGGTCCATAAAGGGATGAAAATCCATGTGGCAGCCCACAATACAACACCCTGGTAAACATCAAATAGAGTCTGGGAAACAGCATGTTATGAAACACGCAACAATTTTACAACTTGGGTAAAAGGAATCATCTAACATATAGGGAAACTTTGCAGTTAGAGACAGTTCCATAAAAGCAGGCAGAAAATTTGAAAGTATTTCAAATAATGACTAGGTTTTAATGTCAGTAAAAAGTAAAAATCACAGTAAATAGTAAAATGTTTGCTTAAAGTACTTCAGGTAATCATTTTGTAAAATCAGTCAGGTAGCCAAACATGTAAATTTGTTTTAGTTTGATTTTATACATAAAAAAGACAGGTTTTATCATCATATATGGATTGGACATGTGGGTTTACCAAGCACAGAGCATGAACATCCCAATACAAATACGGATGGGTCTAACATCCTATCAGATGTCTTCGTTCTGAGCAGGGGGAAAAGCCAATCTAGTGGAACTAGATTATCCCACAGGGTACCATGCCCTATTTATAACAGCATTTATAGTAAAAGTAGCATCCCAGCCACTGGGGATGCACAAGCCAGTGCATTTCTTTGTGCCGGTCCCAAGTCTGGATAAATGGGGAGGGTTGTGTCAGGAAGGGCATCCGGTGTAAAACTTTGCCAAATAATTCATGTGGACAGCAGTAAATATTTACATACCAGGTCGGTCGAGGCCCGGGTTAACAACGACCACCATTACTACTGTTAGCCAACAGGGTGCTGGTGGAAATTGGGCTACTGTTGGCTGAAGGAGGAGAAGAGGTGGAAGGCATGGCCGATGACAGGAAGAGAGGAGAAAGGCTAGGACTGTGGTAGTGATGGTCGGAAGTTTGAATGTTGGCAGTATGACTGGTATAGGGAGAGAGCTAGCCGATATGATGGACAGAAGGAAGGTTGGTATATTGTGTGTGCAAGAGACCAGATGGAAGGGGAGTAAGGCTAGGTGTATCTGAGGTGGGTTCAAATTGTTTTGTCATGGTGTGGATGGCAGGAGAAATGGCGTAGGAGTTATCCTGAAGGAATAGTATGCTAAAAGTGTTTTGGAGGTGAAAAGAGTGTCGGCTAGAGTGATGTTTATGAAGCAGGAAATTGATGGTATAATGATGAATGTTGCTAGTGCATATGCTCCACAACTTGGGTGTGCGATGGATGAGAAAGAAAAATGTTGGAGTGTGTTGGATGATGTGGTGATGACTGTACCCAAGGGTAAGAGAGTGGTGATTGGAGCAGATTTCAATGGGCATGTTGGTGAAGGGAACAGAGGGGATGAGGAAGTGATGGGTAGGTATGGTGTTAAGCAAAGGAATGCAGAAGGTCAGAGGGTAGTGGATTTTGTGAAAAAGATGGACATGGCTGTGGTGAATTCATATTTTAACCAGAGGGAGGAGCATAGGGTGACATACAAGAGTGGAGGAAGATGCACACAGGTGGATTATATCTTATGTAGGAGGGCCAGTTTGAAGGAAATTGGATACTGTAAAGTGGTGACCAGGGAAAGTGTAGTTAGGCAGCATAGGATGATGGTTTGTAGGATGACACTGGTGATCAAGAAGAGGAGGAGGAGGAGTGTAAGGGCAGCACCAAGGATCAAATGGTGGAAATTGAAAAAGGGTAATTGTGAGGTGGAGTTCAGGGAAGAGTTAAGACAGGCACTGGGTGGCAGTGAAGAGTTACCAAATAGCTGGGTAACTACAGCAGAGCTAATAAGGGAGAGATCTAGAAAGGTGCTTGGTATGACATCTGGACAGAGGAAGGATGACAAGGAGACATGGTGTTAGAATGAGGAAGTACAGGAGAGTATACAGAGAAAGAGGTTGGCAAATAAGAAGTCGGATTGTCAGAGAGATGAAGAAAGTAGACAGGAGTCTAAGGAGATGAGGTGCATGGCAAAGAGAGAGGTGGCAAAGGCTAAGGATAAGGCATATGAAGAGTTGTATGAAAGGTTGGACACTAAGGAGGGAGAAAAGGACCTGTACCGATTGGCTAGACAGAGGGACCAAGCTAGGAAAGATGTGCAGCAGGTAAAGGTGATAAAGGATAATGAGGGAAACATACAAGCGAGGAGTGTGTGTTGAGCAGATGGAAAAAGTACTTTGAGGGGTTGATGAATGAAGAGAATGAGAGGGAGAGAAGGTTGGATGATGTGCGGATAGTGAACCATGAAGTGCAATGGATTAGCAAGAAGGAAGTAAGGATAGCTATGAAGAGGATGAAGAATTTATAGGCTGTTGGTCCAGATGACAGACCTGTGGAAGCATGGAGGTGTTTAGGTGAAATGACAGTGGAGTTTCTAACCAGATTGTTTAATGAAATCTTGGAAAGTGAGAGGATGCCTGAGGAATGGAGAAAAAGTGTTTTGGTACCAATTTTTAAGAATAAGGGTGATGTGCAGAGCTGTAGTAACTACAGAGGGATTAAACTGATCAGTCACAGCATGAAGTTATGGGAAAGAGTAGTGGAAGCTAGGTTAAGAAGGACGTGATGATTAGTGATCAGCAGTATGGTTTCATGCCGGGATAGAGCACTACAGATGCGATGTTTGCTCTGAGAGTGTTGATGGAGAAGTACAGAGAAGGTCAGAAGGAGTTGCATTGTGTTTTTGTAGACTTAGAGAAAGCATATGACAGGGTGCCTAGAGAGGAGTTGTGGCATTTTATGAGGAAGTCAGGAGTGTCAGAGAAGTATGTAAGAATGGTACAGGATATGTATGAGGGTAGTGTGACAGTGGTGAGGTCTGCGGTGGGAGTGATGGATGCGTTGAAGGTGGAGGTGGGATTACATCAAGGATCAGCTCTGAGCCCTTTCTTATTTGCAATGGTGATGGACAGGTTGACAGACGAGATCAGACAGGAGTCCCTGTGGACTATGATGTTTGCAGATGACATTGTGACCTGTAGTGAGAGTAGGGAACAGGTGGAGGAGACCCTGGAGAGGTGGAGATATGCTCTAGGGAGAAGAGGAATGAAGGTTAGAAAAACTAAGACAGAATATATGTGTGTGAATGAGAGGGAAGATAGAGGAATGGTGAGGATGCAGGGAGTAGAGGTGGTGAAGGTGGATGAGTTTAAATACTTGGGATCAACAGTTCAGAGTAATGGTGAGTGTGGAAGACAGGTGAAGAAGAGAGTACAGGCAGGATGGAGTGGGTGAAGAAGAGTGTCAGAAGCGATTTGTGACAGACGAGTACCAGTAAGAGTGAAAGGGAAGGTCTACAAGAGGGTAGTGAGGCCAGCTATGTTATATGGGTTGGAGACATTGGCATTGACAAAAAGGCTGGAGTTAGAGCTGGATGTGGCAGAGTTAAAGATGTTAAGATTTGCACTGGGTGTGATGAGGGTGGACAGGATTAGGAATAAGTATATTAGAGGGTCAGCCCAGGTTGTAAGGTTTGGAGACAAAGCCAGAGAGGCAAGATTATGTTGGTTTGGACATGTGCTTAGGAGGAATGCTGAGTATATTGGGAAAGAGATGCTAAGGATGAAGCTACCAGGTAACAGGAAAAGAGGAAGGCCTAAGATAAGGTTTATGAATGTGGTGAGAGAGGACATGCAGGTGGTTGGTGTGACAGAGCAAGATGCAGAGGACAGGAAGAAATGGAAAGAGATGATCCACTGTGGCAACCCCTAATGGGAACAGCTGAAAGATGATGATGATTTATAGTAATAGTAGCAAGATCATAAAAAGGTTTAGGTACAAGCACTAGATCTGAAGAAGTTTACAAAGACAAAAGCACTTTCCCCAATAAAACCTATGAAAGGAATTATCTGAAGTCAGTCTATCTTTTAAAGAATGGAGATTTGGAACCACATTTGCCTTGTTGTTAGAAATATCTTACCTGAAGGGTTTCCTCTAAATACTTGGAATCTCTGCAGTCCTGTGCTGGAATTTTGATTGTCATGCTGCATACTTCCTGTATATGGCCAGGCTGGATTGGAGATACTCAAGTACCCACCTGGGTGACCTTTGATTCCTACTTTCTTAAGTGGTACTTGCCAGCTTAATTGTATACGTTTTATCCTTCAACTTGTTTGCACTCCATCTTACTAATGGTCCTGTCTCTAGTTATTTTAGCTTCTTTACAATGCCAGCATGGAGGAGAGTATCAAAGGCATATCTCAGATCCAGGTAGGCTGTGAGGACTGAGTAGCCTCTGCCCACTGCTTCTGTAACCTTCTCAAGAAGTTTATCAAAAAAGTTGCCATGATCTGCCCTTGACCAAATCAAATTACTGTGGGTCCAGTTTTCATAAAATTTTTAACATCATAGTTTAAGAGGTCAGATGCATCTTCAATGGCTTTGCCTAGTTAGGTTGATGGTTCTGTAGTTCCTGATGGTCTATGGTAGGATCTCCTTTGTGCAGGGGCACCATTAAAGCTGTTTTCCAGACCATAGGAAGGGATCCCATGGTTTAGCAAATGTTAATTAAGGTCAATGATGGTATGTCTGGTACTTTTAATTAAGCATCCATGGAAACTGTTTTAGTCTATAGAAATTATGTTTTTAGCTTTAGAGAGTACAGTCAGAGCATGTTTCTTGGTGATCTTCAGGAGGTGAGTGGGATTCAGGGATTTATAGAATTTCATTTATTGTTTCTTGAGTAAAGTTAGCACTAATTCCATTTGCATGTATGTTGGATAGATCCTTAGGGTCCAAGTGCGCAATGCCATTTTTGATTAGTTGCACACATTGCAAGGTGTTAGTTCTCAGTGTCATACTGTTAACTAATGAAGGATTTGTGGTTATCTTTGCCATTTAATGCCAGTTTCAATTCATGTTCATGTAAAGCTTTGGTCTTTTTGATGGTCATTTTTAGTTCCTCGCTGATCTTTTTGACTAAGTCTTTTCCAGATTATCCTGATCCCAAGTGTACTGTTAAATTTTTATTCCAAAGAGTTGTCATTCACTAAGTCTAGAAATCTCTGGGTGCATTCAACTCTAAAGGTGTGGGGGTAGGTGCACCTGTTAATTGCATGATAATTTAAATCACCTAACATTACAGAATTTTTAATAAGGGTCATTCACTAGGCACACTAAGGAACCTATCATGGTCTATGGGAAACATAGATGGTATTTAACTGCAGGCTATACATTGAACTTTATTGTTGCTAAGGCTAAGTTGGAGTTCAGTAAGCTCAGTGTTATGGTCATAGGGGAGTTGCTTAGAGGTGATATTCTCTCTGACAAATATGGAGATTCCTCCATAATGTTCTTCTTTTCTGAAGGTTTGGTAAGTGCTAAATCCAGTTAAGGATAGAAATGAATTATTTGGACTGAAGCCAAGTCTCACTTAAAACACCAATGTGGATATGTACTAGATGTAGGAAATCCTCAAAATCAGGTAGTTTGTTGCAAAAACTTCTTGCATTGAGAGAAGACTTGATTTGGTCAGAATAAGGATTTCCAAGGTCAGTATTAAACTAAGTTGGAATGTCTTGTAGTCAGACTTGGCCTACAAAAAGGCATTACAGGGACAGAAATGTTTTTTTCCAGTAAGAATAAGCCATGGAGCGAGATGTAAATGACCATTCCAGTGAAGCAGATCAGCCTATCTTTCATGCCATCCCTGAGTTATACTGACCACCTTTGAATAACACCAACCCTATTGAAGTCAATTACATTGTGTTTGAATTTTGGCATCATTATGGGTGAAAGTAGGATTCCACTTAAGGCCGGCGTCTTACCTGCATTAGACATATACATGGTAAGATCCAACACCTCTTGCACCTACCAAACCAACAGTACAAACCTACATATGCAGAGGTCTTTACCAGAAGCTTACCTAAACATCAGAGACCTCCCAAACACAAACACAAACACCATTCACATAATACATCCTCTGCAGAACATAGTACACATAATATATCACACACCAGTGTCTCATCAGTCAAGCCCCTAAGGCATAATACAAAAACAAACATCTTAGTCATAAGCAACTCAATTGTGAGACACATAAATGTCCCTCTCATCAGGCTGGATAAGGAAAACATCATGGTTAGCTGTCTGTCAGGTGCCAGGATCCGCCACATCAGACACGTACTCAAGTCTCTCAACAACAGGCACTGTTATGACTACATCATAGTCCATGTTGGCATGAATGACTTGAGATGTATCTCACTGGCTATATGAAGAAAGACATGACTTGAGCTCTCTCATTATGTGTCTCAGGCAGTTTTGTCCCTAACCTTAAGCAGCATGTTACCTACACCTAGGATGATACCTCAATGCAAACAAAAAATGATTGACTTCAGCAATTGACTAAGTTATTGGTGTCATTCAAATGGGATCCAGTATATTTTTATTTTATTTAACATTTGTTTACCAGGAAAGTCCGACTTGGAATGAAGCCAAATTTCAGCGGAAGCCTGGGGAGAAACACTCCAAATGGATGTTTTTGTAACGTGGGATGAAACCAAAGTACCTGGAGGAAACCCACATGAATGCAGGGAGGACATGCAGACTCTGCACAGAAGGCACCCCAGCTGAGAATCAAACCAGAGAACCTCTTGCTGTGAGGTGACAATGCTATCACTAAACCACTGTGCCATCCTTATCTGGCAGTTTGGTATGACATGGTTGACAGACCTCAATGCTTTGCCAGAGATGGTCTTCATCTGTTATCCCCGGGATTTCAGTTACTGGCTAAGGCTCTTGCCACCCCTAGTGCCTTTTTTAGGAAGTGTTACAACAAAATTCCCAACATAAAAATACCCTCTATAAACAACCTCAGGATTATGCCTCTAAATGCTAGGAGTCTAAACCAGAAATGGCACTCACTGGAAGCAGTCCTCACTTTGGAAGATGCTGACATTTGTGCAGTCACTAAGACCTGGTTTAAGGCTGCGGAGAGCACCACAGCTGTACCAGATTACATTGCCTTCCACACTTTCAGACCACAAACTGAATGCGTAAGAACTAAAGGAGGTGGTGTATCAATATTCATTAAAAACAAATACACCTCTAGATTGGTTAAGCAGCACAATTCCCTTAAAATACTTCAGGTGCAATTGACTGTATGTTAGACCCCTCTTCAGGTCAATGCCAGCTATAGGACCTCCTCCATGAATCAGGATATCCACTCAGCCTATTTGGATCTACTTGAGTCAATCAAGATAGAACAAAACACCCTGTTTTTGGGTGACTTTAATTACCCATCTATTGACTGAGTAAATTATACATGTTCTAAATCACTTGCCCAAAGGTTCCTGCACTTCATTAACTCCAGTGCACTGGACAAGTTGGCTGATACACCCACAAGGGGCTCAAACATCCTGGATCTAGTGCTCATCAACATGGGGCACTGCTGCACCACCCCCAATGCGTGGGCATCCCTGGTGAGATCTGACCACAAATCAGTCTTACTAGAAATAATTATAACACAACCCCCCTCCCCCCCCCCGTAGCAACAACTAGACTAAAAAACTTCTCCAAGGCCAATTACAGCCATTTACATGACAGCATAAATAGTTTCATAGCTCCTCCCTCCACTAATGGAACTGACACCTGTGCTGAGTTATACACCAATGCTTTATATGGGCACCTGTACAATTGTATTGACTCTGCCATACCTGATAGAACCAAAGCAAGATCTTCAAGGAAAAACAAACCTTCCTGGTAGACAACTACCATTAATAGGCTATACAATAGTAGAAAGAAATTGCTGTTTAAGAGTAGGAAGGAACAATCTCAAAACTGGAAATACTCCGCCCTCAACTTAAACGATCAAATAAGACTCCTAGTGAAGTCCTCCAAAGCTAACTACAAATCCAGATTAACTACTCTAACTAAGTACAACCTTAAGGCATTTTTTAATGACATCCGTAACCTCAAAGGTAAGGCCCAGATTTGCACTGAACTCATAGTTAATGGTACTACATATGCAGAACCTGTGGATATAGCAAACCTGCTGGCTGACAGGTTTAGTGAAAATTTCACTCCTCTGTCCCCACCACATATGCACCATACATCCCAAACACCTGTCTCCTATGTAGGATCGCTGAGAAGCAGGTCTTAAACGCCCTTTCCAAGGCCAAAAGCACAGCCTTTATGAGACCAAACAACATCCCAGGTTGTGTTCTACATGGGTTAAAACAGGAATTAGCAGTACTATTGGGCATGCTTTTCAATCACAGCCTAAGCACTGGTTTAGTCCCACTGGAATGGAAAACAGCTATTGTCATCCCCTTGCACAAAGCGAGTGCATCCAAGGACCCCGGGAACTATAGACTCATTAGCCTGACCAGCCTTATCTGCAAGGCCATGGAACAAATAATCATGGACCTTATTAAAAAAGATACAGGAAATCTCCAAACACTTGACCCCACCCAGTTTGGTTTTGTCAAGGGGAGATTGTGCCTGTTAAACTTGGTGGACTCCTTTGGAATACTCACAAAAGCCCTAGACGATGGCAAATCTGTGCATACAGACTACGTAGAATTAGCAAAGGCCTTTGATGCAATCCTCCACTCAGGCATCATTGATAAACTCACCCAGCTAGCTATCAGCCCATATATTGTCCAATGAATTGAAAACACACTCACTGATAGAACTCATGCAGTCAAAATAGGGAACTCCACCTCCTCCAGCAGACCCATAACCAGTGGTGCTCCACAGGGATCTGTTCTGAGATCTTTACTGTTTGGAATCTACTTCTCTGAAATACAGGCTAAAACTAAAAGACTGTGGGTGTCAAAGTTTGCTGATGACTGCAAACTGGGAGTGATAATTGAAACCCCTAGCAATGCCAACATCCTGCAAGAAGATCCTACTCAGACTAATGACCGGTACTAAAGTCATGGTCTTAAACTTAATGCAAAAATATGCATTATCATCCCCTTCAGCAATGGTGATGTTCCTGCAAATTACCACATCAATAGCAATACCCTAAGCACACCGTCAGTGGCAAGAGATCTGGGCACACAGGTCAACAGCAACCTTAACTTTTATACTGCTCATCTTCATAAATAAGGACATGGCCTCCAGAAAAAAAGAAGTTATAACTCCCCATACTCTTCCCTTATCAGACCAATGATAGAGTACAGCACTCCCTTTGGTATGTTCCTTTCCAAACACCTGCAGCAATTGGAGAGACCACAAAGGTTCCTTGCAAAGACAGTCAGGGTCTTCAAGATCTGTTTTATGCAGACAGACTGAAATCATTGTCACTTTACTGTGTGTTGTACAGAGTGCTCAGAGGCGACCTATGTCTTGCATATAGAGCAATCTCTGACCCAGCTTTAATGGAAATGCTGCACATTCGCAAGTCAAAAGGCACATGGGTCACTCGCTCAAAGGTCTAAACCTGGTACGTGAGATCAACAGAACTTGCTAGAGAGGCAGATTTGTCTCACAGAGGTTGCCCTACCTTTAGAACAAGCTTCCTATTCATGTTAAACAAAGCCTCTCTTTGTATTTAAGTGTAATTTGAATGATTGGATGAGCAATCGGAAATTCACCACAGGGGATCCACCTATGTCATTCTTGGACAGAGGCAATAGGTGCTGATTTTACTGTCTGCATGAACCAGACACCCTTGGAAAAATGGGTTGAACTTGGTTAGGGTTGTAAGGGCCCTGGGGTCATTAGCCTAATAACTTCCTATGATACTATTATCATATGTCCTTCAAGCTTAATTGCTGCAAGTCATTCACTCCTTCTTGGATCATCTCATATTCATATCCGCCCAGTGTGAGAGACAGCAGATCCTATCATTGGAGGGACACAAAACTGTTACCCTAACCTTGTCCAACCTCATGTGCATTGTGCCCATTTGCAGGACAATAGATTCACACAATATTAGAGCACCTCTGTCTGTATTCCCTGCATCTATGTTAATGAAAGGTTTCTAGCCCACAGACTGCTGACTCTTTGCTGTGTGAGAGGGTACGGATGTCTTAGTAGTACATTTATAATCTGACTTAACTCTTCTGTTATGCTTTTCTTTTTTGTTTGTTTGTTTCTTACTTTCTTTCTTTCTTTTTTCCTTCAGAATATGTTGGTTTGGAAGGTAATGTATATTGGTGGATGGCACTATCTGGAGCTTACAGGCCTTTGTTTTAGGTGAGAGGTTTCCTCCTTGTTGATACTTTACCTGCACTTCTCACAGATTGTATTGTGAGTTATTATAGCAATAACCCACGCCTGGGTGTGGGTAATGCTGGATTTACCCACGGTTGGCATGGTTTGGTCCCGAGGGCCGAGGGACCAAAAGCCAACAGTGGGTAAATCCAGCATTACCACCAGAAGTGAGTTACTGCTATTATAATGACATTATTTAAGAAAAGAAATAATTACTTTTCTTAAATAATGGCATTGTATAATGCCTCTTTACTGCCCTTCCACAGCTGTCTGGTATTCTGCGGCAGTTCTGATGTACTGCGCATGCCTCGCAGTACATCAGAGCTGTGGGCAAAGCACTGTTTAGCTATGTTAAATGGGTTTAACATAGCGAGACAGCTTTAAAATAAGCAGCGGAGATGTCCGTTGCTTATTGTAAAGCTGTCTCGCTATGTTAAACCCATTTAACATAGCGAACAGTAAAGCAACGGAGATCTTGCGATCTCCATTGCTTTTTTAAACTGTCTTGCTATGTTAAATGGATTTAACATGGCGAGACAGCTTTAAAATAAGCAACGGATATCTCCGTTGCTTATTTTAAAGCTGTCTCGCTATGTTAAACCCATTTAATATAGCGAGACAGCTTTGTTGCTTTTTACACACTGTGTCGCTATGTTAAAGGAGTTTAACATAGCGAGACAGCTTTAAAAAAAGCAACAGAGATCTCCGTTGCTTTTTTTAAACCTGTGTCGCTATGTTAAACTCTTTTAACATAGCGAGACAGTGTTATATACTAACGGAAAAAGTCCGGGCGACCGGACCTTTTTCCGTTAGTATATTGAGGGATTTACAACGGGCACGCTGGTTGGGCTGGCCAATCAGCGTGCACGTTTTAGGGGGGGAATTGTATAATAAGTGTTAATTCATTGTCCATATGCAATGAGCAGTTCTTGCACTGTTTAAGGACAGTTATGGAGCTATAGCTACAGATGAGTCAAAGAGTCAAATGATCTTATTTCTTGGAAAGGGTCACTGGCAGATGTATTTCCTAACAATTTATGAACAGATGCTCAGAGTTAGAAGGAAGATTAAAAACAATAAGTAAAGTCGATTATGATCAATAGTTGAATGAAACTTTAAACTCACAGACTTGATATTTCAAAAGATCAGGGTATCAATAACAGATGCTTTTCTTCTGCAAGGGGGTCAGAGACTTATGTTTTATTAGTTTAGTGATGTGCTACACAGGGAATTAAGACAGTGGTTACAACAAAAGTCACTAATAAGATTTATAATGTAGATAATTTGCAGTTTGCTATGCACAGAGGCCCACAGTGCAGCAGATAGAAGCAATGCTGACTGCAGAGTAAGAAGACTGATAGCTTGTAAGGTTTGATAATATGGGAATGCTAATACTGTTGGCAGTGCTGGTTTCAGTGACTAGCATTTATTGTGTACATTATTCCTCAAAGCTGCACAATGCACACCTCAGTGCAGCCTAGCTAAACACAGTATAGGAGAAAGCAAGACACTGCTGTTTAAACAGACAAGACCAGCACTAAAAGCAGCCACGCGAACAACATTATAATAAGGGGTAATCTGGTGATAATGCTTCCAACACATGGTAATCCTTTCTGAATCCCAGGGATTATATTTAAGAACTAACACTTCACCAGTTATATTGCTATCAGTCATTGCAGTCCATATTTCCAACGTTATGTGAATGTGTGCAAACATTGTCCTCTTCTGTTACTGATTCTCTCTTTTCCACATTATGCAAAAAAAATTTTAAAATGATATTTGAACCATTAAGGAGGACAAAATTGTTTCTGCTTTACTGAATCATTTAGTTTTATAATTATAAGGATCACTGTATCTGTATACGCATAAAAAGAATGAATGTGATAGAGAAGAAAGTACAATCTACATGTTAAAAGCATAAAATTCTAAAGCTAAACTCTTTTTCTAATTCATACTCTCTATCTCATTAACTGTTATACAGCCTCTCCCCCCTTGCTAAAACACTGACATATTTTCAGCCTGTTAGCAAAGCTTTTCCCCCTTAACAGTTTTTCATTACATTACCCACTTACTATAGTATTGTACTACAGCTGCTGATACTTTTTCTGATACTTTTTCTGCTGCACTCTCTTCACTTGCTGTATCCTGCTCCGTTCGCCATATGGGCTCACTCCACTCCCTTCCCTGCCCCCAAATCCCACCCGCACCCAGTGCTCCTATACTTATTGCAGAAATACACACACACCCCTCATACAACTACCAATCAGATCTCCCTCAGGTTTTTTTTAGACCACTCCCACTCCTACACCACATCATCCTACTATCATACTTTCTCCTCCCCAACTCTCACCCTCTTCCACCTCATTCATTAACTAAACCCTATATGTACCAACCTCTTGTACATAGCCACCTCCTAAACCTACCTCTACCCTCTCTCACTTCCAGCACACCTACATTTCCCCCTTTCCTCAATCAAACTCCATTCTATAATCTTTCCTATATCTGATCTCCCACTATGTATACTCACCAACCTTCTACTACTTCAACTAATCTTTACATCACCTCACTGCACCCCATGCACCATTACCCTCCTTCCATAAACACCCCACCAACCCACTCCCAAATGATCAACCTAACTCAAAAATTGACTTCATCATATCTCCCTCTTTCCTACCCTTACACATTCTAGTCCCTAAAATAAAAATACCCCCTTCTTACTCCCTAACTCCAAAAAACAAGACAGAGCTTATTAGATACTACCCATTTATACCAAAATCCAAATGTTTCCCCACCACTATACTTATAGCAGGTGATAGTCATCCAAACCCATGTCCAAACCCAAACCTTACCTCTAGTCCAAACATCCCTCCCACCTCAGCTCCTCTAACTACTCCCCTAAAACAAATCTCCTTCTATTCTATTAATACCAGAAGCAATCTCAACAAACTTAGTCAGTTCCATGCTTGGATAGCAAATCATACCCCTGATGTCATTGCGGTAACAGAAACCTGGCTCAAACCACACAACCTAGATAAAGATATCCTCCCCCCCGGCTATAACATGATTCGCCTAGACCGAATGAATAAAAAGGGTGGGGGTGTTGCCATAGCCTATTCTAGTAATCTCACTATTTCTCTCATCACAAATCCAAAGCCATCTTTCTCCCCAGCAGAAATACTGGCAGTTAACCTTAAACTAAACAACTACACTACAATCACTATAGTAGCCACCAACATTCCGCCAGGTGGTAATATTCCAATACTACAAAACATTCGCTCCTATTTTTCCCTGAATATTCCAAATGAAACAATCCTCCTTGGTGACATGAACATCAATTGGCTAATTGGCTAACCCTTAATAACCCTGGATCCATGCACAATATTAATCTATATGGGTTTACCCAGCTAATTGCTAAGCCAACACACTCTAACAACACCCACACTACAAATACCCTCATAGATTGGATACTTGTCTCAGCTCCATCCAAATATCACAATCCTGAAACTCTTCCTGATTCCCTGAGTGACCACTCACCTATAAAAGTGCTAAGATATACTAGTCACCTCCCAAAGCCACACAATTTTTTTAATAGGCATAATCTCTCCAATGTTAACCCGGAAACTTTTAACACTCTAATATCTAGAGTAAACTGGGACTTCCTCACTCAGCTTCCTTTAGATGAGGCTGTCATTGCTTTCAACTCTACTTTTCTGGATATCGTTAACTCACTAGCTCCACCTCGTAAAACCAGGACAAAAGCTAAAATATCTCCTCAGCTAACAAAAAACACAAGAACTCTCATGAAGTCTAGAGATAAGTCGTGGAAAAAATGGCTTTAAACAAAAAATCCCTATGATCTACAAAGATACAAAGAACAAAGAAACCTGGTCAAAAGACTAATCAGCAAAGACAAAAAAGAATTCTACTATAACCCCCCTTCAACACTAAAATTAGACCCAAAAAAATTCTGGCACACAATCAATCAAATGCTCCATCCGGGAAACCCTACCTCACCTAACCCTACCCCAGAAAAGACACCAGTACACACAGCAAACACCTTCAACACTTACTTTGTTGAATCAATATCCAATCTCTTTAACTCAAATAGCTCCAACACAAAGAACCCCACAAACCCAGCTTTCTCTTCTACAACTCCTTCTAAAATCTTTTCTCTCAAGCCCATCCCCACAACCACATCCGTACCTTACTCTCCAAACTTAAACCCTGCTCTGTATCTGCAGATAACATCCCACCCTACTTTCCCCAGTCAGCTGCCCACTCACTTGCCTATCCTATCTCTATCCTCATAAACCGCTCCATCTTAGAATCTAAAGTACCTTCCATCTGGAAACACTTCTATACCATACCTATCCACAAAGGAGGTAACTCCACTGAAATCTCTAACTGTAGGCCTATTGCCATCCTCTCCCCTCTATCTAAAGTTCTTGAAAAGTGCATTCATACTCAAGTCATGGATCATCTCTCACAGGAAAACCTACTTACACCTACTCAACATGGTTTTCGACCAAAGCATAGTACCTATACGGCACTTCTATCCTTTCTTAATACTATTTCCTTGGCCAGAGATGACCATAAACTTATCTCCTGTCTCTTCCTTGACCTCTCTAAGGCCTTCGATACTGTCTCTCACTCTCTACTACTAAACAAACTATCAACCTCAATTTCTCTCCTGATAGAGTGGCATGGTTTGAAAGCTATCTTAGAGAGAGATTCCAATCTGTAAAATGGGATACTGCTCTATCAGCTCCACTACAAATACAAATGGGAGTCCCTCAAGGATCCATTTTAGGGCCATTACTTTTCAACATCTTCACAAACTTGCTCTATACCTCCTGCCCACACTCCTCTATTATACAATATGCTGATGACTCTACAGTTATAACTATAACTAACTCTCACTCAGAACTCTTAACAGCTACCCAGTCATCCTTTAACTCAGTAGAAACATGGCTCTCCAACAACCAACTCAGCCCAAACTCTAAAAAAACGAAACTCCTACTCTTCCTCCCTAAAACAGCTAACCACATCAAGACCTCCTTCGCTATCCAGTCACTCAATAATACACCAATTGTAGCCAAGTCAAGCTCAAAACTCCTTGGTATTACAATCAATGACCAACTAAAATTTGATCTCCACATAAATAATTGTATCAGGAAAACTCACCTTAAGCTCGGTCTTCTATATAGAAATAACAAATTTCTTTCTCAGGAAGCCAGAATAGCCCTCACTCATGCCTAACTTCTTCCCTGCTTAACATATTGCTCTCAAATTCTTACTAACTTTAACTCCTCTCTCCTTGCTAGACTTCAGACTACTTATCAAAAAGTAGCTAGATTTGCAACCCAACAACCCTACAGATCTCACCACTGTCTCACACTAAGATACTTAAACTGGCTTGAAATGCTCCAACTCCTCCTTCTCTTTCAGCTCCAAACCATACACTCAATCCTATATCAGCCATCTTTCTGTCCAGCCTTACACTCTATTATCTCCCACTATGCCCCTACAAGAAACCTCTGTAGCTCTTCTCAAGACCTTCTAAAAATCTACAAGCCCAAATCTAAAGCAGGACAAAATGTATATAGCTACTGCCCCTCTATTGAATGGAACAAACTTCCCCTCGAGATTTGAACACAGGCACATCCCAAACAGTTTAAATTAACACTAAAAAAATATTTCAATAAGAAATGGATCTGCCAGTGCTCAAACCCTCCTTGAAAACTTTCCATTCTCAACTTTTCCTCAATCTATGTACTTCTCTCTGTAATACTCACATAACTACTGGTCCGATTTGATAAAAAAAAAAAAAAAAAAAAAAAACCTGATTTTTGTTCATAGGTTCATAGGTAGGTACTAGGCTATCGGCCCTGGGGCCTATACAAGCCCAGCCAAAAAGGTACCCTGGCTTTTGCCACCCAAGAAAATTATTTTTCTGTGCCACTGTTGAGCAGAGCCACAGAGGTGATCCCTGGGGTGAATTTCCTATTTCCCATCCAATCATCAAGATTTTTCTTGAAGAGTGCTAATGAGGAGCTTTGTTTGATATAGATAGGTAGTTTATTCCAGAGTATGGGAAGTCTCTGGGACAGGAAGCTATCCCTCCGGCATGTTCTGTTTATTGTGGTGACAAGGTTTAGGTCCCTAGAGCGTGTAGCTCGGAGGAATTGGGATTTCTTTAAGTGGGGCATGTCCAACAGCTCTGGGTTTGACATAGCTTTGTATGTTAGGCAGAGATCACCTCTGAGTAGGCGATATGCGGCGGAGTAAAGCTGGAGTTTTTTGAGACGGTCTGCGTTTGAGGCCAGTAATCCTCTTTGTGAGGTAGTTCTGCAGCTTTTCCAGTTGTTGTAGATGTCTTGTGAGGTACATACGAAAAGGGGCATTGTACTCTATAATGGGTCTAATGAGTGATGAGTAGAGGGGAACAATGGCCTCTTTTTTTCTGGATGAGAAACCTTTTGTGATGAGGTGTGCCACATAGAAGGATTTCCTGACTACTGTGGTGATGTGATTATCAAAGCAGAGACTACTGTCCACCTGTGTCCCAAGGTCTCATCACACTTTCAGTGTTAAGTAGACTACCACCTGTGTTGTAGTTCATGGGTACAGAGTTTTTATCAAAGGGGATGACAATGCACTTTTTGGCATTGAGCTTGAGGCCATGGCATTGACACCAGGCATCTGTCTCAGTGAGGCTCTTTTGTAGGATGTACACATCATTAGGAGTTTCGATTATGGCTCCTGTTTTGCAGTCATCTGCGAACTTCATTAGCCAAAGACCTTCTGTGTTAGCCTGTACTTCAGATAAGTAGATACCAAACAGGAGAGGACCCAGCACTGAACCCTGTGGCACTCCACTTGTCACTGGTCTGAAATAGGATTTGGAGTCCGCTACTTTCCCAGTGTGGGTTCTGTCAGTGAGCCAGTTGGCAACCCATCTTGTGACATAGGGATTTATACCAAGTTTAGTGAGTTTATCTATAATTCCAGAGTGGGGGATGGTGTCAAAAGCCTTGGAAAGATCTAGATAGGCTGTGTGAACCACCTTACCCTTGTCTACGGCTTTGGTGACTGCTTCAAAGAACTCTATCAGGTTTAGGAGACATGATCTGCCTTTTATAAACCCGAACTTGGTGGGATCAAGAGTTTGGAGAGTACCAATGTCTTTGTTTATAAGTTCCATGATGATACGTTCCATGGCCTTGCAGACCAGGCTCGTCAGGCTAATGGGGCGGTAGTTCCCTGGGTCTGTGGTGGCACCCCCTTGTGGAGTGGGATAACCATTGCTGTGTGCCATTCAGCAGGCACAAAGCCTGAGGTGAGGCTATGATTGAAAATGGTACTTAGGTGGGGTGCCAGTTCGTTCTGTAGTTCGTGTAGAACGCAGCCTGGGATGTTGTCTGGTCCCATGGATGCTGTGTTCTTGGCTTTGGAGAGTGTGGTTTTTACCTGTGCAGCCATGATTACAGGAACTTTGCAGTCTTCTGGTATAAAGATGAGCTCTTTAGGGGGTGAGGGGGGGGGTAAAGTTAGCACTGAACCTATCTGCCAGGATGCTGGCAATATCAGTTGGGTCTGTATATTTAGTGCCATTGTGCTGTAACTCAGAGCAGATCTGAGTGTTGCCATTGAGATTCTTGACATAGCTATAGAATGCTTTGTGGTTGTCTTTAGAATCAGTGGTGAATTTGTTTTCATAACTAGCTTTGGAGGATTTTATCAGAGATCACAGCTTCTTACTGAGGCTGACCATGGAGCTCCTCCACTCGTGGGATTTTACTCTCTTTTGCAAGAGTTTCTTCCTTCTGTTATACAGTTTGTTTATGGCAGGGGACCACCAGATTGGCTTCCTTTTTTTGGAGGATAGCGTCTTGGTTCTGTTTGGGATAGCACGATCCATGCACTCATATAAGTGCTTATAAAGTGCAATTGTGTAGGATTCAGTAGACGTAACTGTATTGTCCATCTGCATGGGTGTCATGAAGTTCACCACTTATATCTTAAGAAGCATGAAGTTGGCTTTGGAGAAATTTTTTACAATGGTTTCCTTAATGGGGGGGTGGAGGCAGGATGTGGATATCTAGGGTAATTAGCTTATGGTCGGATCGGACCAATGAGGCGTTGACTTCAGGTGTGGAACACCGGTCACTAATATTGGTAATGACTAGATCTAGGATATTGTTGCCCCTGGTGGGGGTGTGGATAAGTTGATCCAGGGCATTGAAGTTTATGAATTCTAGAAAGCGCTGAGCAAAGGAGTTGGTACATGAGTAGTTTTCCCAGTTAATGGTGGGGTAGTTGAAATCGCCCATTATTAGGGTGTTTGGTTGACCCTAATATTTTCCAGTACATCAAGAAAAGAGGATTGGGAATCCTGGGGCATGGTGGGTGATCTGTAGCAAGCTACAATTTGGGTTGCAGTTTTGCCCAGAGTTAGTTGCACTTGGATAACCTCGGCTGCATTATGCTGAGCAACTAGCCTGGAGGTGTGAATATGGACACACCTCCGCCTTTAGTGTTCCGGTCCAGGTTACATGGCCGAAGAGTGTGGTATGAGTTATAGCCTGGTAGTGCAGGGGTGGTCTTTGGAGCCTTGAACCAGGTCTCAGTCACTGTACAGATATCGATGTTCTGCATTTTAAGGAGTGCCTCGAGTGAGTGCATTTTGAGATTTAGACTTCTAGCATTGAGTAGCATCACCCTCAGTTTTTGCTTGCATGTTCCTGTTACGGTGGTGAATTTGTCATTTGAACCTTGTCTAAAAAAGGCACTATAGGGGCGGCAAGAACCTTAGCCAGTATCCAGAATCCCAGGGGTGACAGGTGCAGGCTATCTGTGGCAAAGCATCATGGTCTGTCGACCATGTCATCCCAGACAGACAAATACTGGATCCCTTTAGAATGGCACCAGAAGCTTAGCCAATTATTGAAGTCAATCATTTTGTCCTTGTACTGCGGCATCATTCTGGGTGATGGCAGAATGCTACTCAGGGCTAGGGTCATACCTGCCTGGGCTACAAGATCGGAGAGCTCTTCCATGTCTCTTTTCATGTAGTCCAGGGAGGTATATCTCAGGTCGTTCACACCACATGGACAATGACAGAGTCATATTTGTACTTGTTGTGGCGTGACCTGAGTGCGTGGGTTATGTGGCAGATCCTGGCACCCGACAGGCAGCTGACAGTAACCTTCTCCTTGTTTAGCCTGGTGAGTGGGACATCAGTGTGCCTGACTATAGAGTCTCCTATGACTAGTGTGTTGGGTACGTTGTTTTGCCTTATTGGCTGTGGTTGAGTGGCACACTGAGTCTGCGGGCTATGTGTCATTTGGGTTGTGCTGGGGGGTGGAGGTTGCTTGCATTTCTGCTTTGGAGGTCTCTGTTGCTTGAGCAGATTATTATTGAGAGCCTCCGTGAATGTTTTTGTGTTTCTATGTGTGGATTTTGGTGGTGTAGATTTAGTGAGACTATGTGATGAGTGTGGTCTGGTGTTTACCTTCTCTTGACTGTCAAGTTCATTCTTGATTGGAGAGAGCTTTACCTCCAGTTTGGCTAGATAAGTGCATCTCTCACAGATTGTACTGTTGGGTGGTAGGAGGAGAGGGTTGTCTGTGTACATGAGGCAATTTCTACATTGCCCCAAGATGCCCAGATTCATCAGATAGACGGGAGAGAACACTGGGAGCTGACCCTTGGACATGCCTGAATAAAAAAAATATTTTCCTCTAGATAAGTGAGGAAAGTGAGTACAAGAGCTGTTTTTCTCTAAGCAAGTGAGGAAAGTAAGTACCAAAACTGTTTTCCTCTAGGTAATGAGGAAGTTTGAGTGCTGTAGTGATTAGTAGGTTATTTAGTGCTTACAAGTTCTGAACAAGTGCTGATCACGAATAAGCAAATTCAAGTGCTAAAAGTAAGAATCTGTATCTGGACTAAACTAGTTACAGGAAAGAGGGGAACAAGTGCAAATGTGGGCTTTTAAATCAGAAAGTTGAGAGAGTTGGAAAAACTGCGCAAACGGCCAATAAGTACAATTTCTGGGCCAGAACCACTCCTAATGTGGTAGATAGGTTACCTAGTGCTTACCACTCCCACTGATAAGCTAGAAGGCTTCCCTCCAACAGAGAAAGCTTGGGGGGGGGGCTCAGAAGCTTACATACAGTCCTGAATACAGCAAATCTGAACCCGGACTATACTAGTTACAGGGAAGGTATTTTTTTTTTTTGTATATATACAGAAAAGTAGCTAAAACAGCAGCCAAAACAATTCAAATGTAGTGCAAGCTAGCACTCTTGAGTATGTAGCAATGTTAGACCAAACAGTTTAAAAAATGCAATTAAATTAAAAAATGACTAAAAACAATGCAGAAGGAGTCTATTAGGTAGAATGAGGTAAAGAGATGGGACTGAGGGGAGTGTCCCAGATCAAATCTATAGTGGGGGCGGGCAACTGCAAAAGCCTCCAGATTTAAACAACAACACAGGAATAGGGATGGTGGGTATGAGAAAACCAACACCTTCAGCAGAGATCTGAAAAACTATACAGTGAAGCAAAAATAACAGTGCACGACTCTGAAGTCAGCCAGCAATGATATAAAATTAGTCAAACAACAATTACCAGTACACAACTCTGAAGTGCCAGAAAAATATACTCAGCTCTGTATATCTCCAGATAGTTTAAAGAGCACTCTTTCAGGACACAGGAATGCTCCAGCAATGATATGCAGACTTTTTTTACTGAGAGGGTCTAATTTTATGCAAGTAATCCTTGAGATGGTCAGATAACACACAGGATGTAAAACCAGTTATACCAACTTAAGACACAGAGAAATAGGGGGGCACCTTCAGCAGAGATCTGAAAAACTATACAGTGAAGCAAAAATAACAGTGCACAACTCTGAAGTCAGCCAGCAATGATATAAAATTAGTCAAACAACATTTACCAGTACACAATTCTGAAGTGCCAGAAAAATATACTCAGCTCTGTATATCTCCAGATAGTTTGAAGAGCACTATTTCAGGACACAGGAAGGCTCCAGCAATGATATGCAATGATTGTACAGTATATTCCTTTCTGCTTAACTAATATATGTACAACCAATTGTTATCTGTATAAGATTTAGCTGTATTCGACTGGTATAAAATCTATACTAATGTACTTAATGTTATACTTGTATGTACTGGAGCTTTTCTCCCTTGGCCTCTGCTGAAAAAGGGCCTCGACTCAGTCAGACATTCCTGGTCAACAAATGTAAAATAAATAAATAAATAAATAAAATAAATTGAAGATCCTCCATTACTATTATTGACATTAAACTTGCATATACTTGTCCTTGGTCCTAAAATCCTATGCAAAACTAGGAAGGTCAAAGTTATAACAAAAGAAGTACAATTATTAAATAACACATAAATACACAATCAACGTACATCCCATTTGTTGATCCATACCTTGTATGTTTTTCTGCTGTTTATTACATCTGTTAGTCTTATCTCTTGTGTTATCAAGGTGTTTGATTCGGCCTTGCCCACACTGACTAGAAGAAAGAAGAAACAAGGTAGGAAAGAAAATATTTCTATATCTATATATAGCTATATCTATCTATCCATCAATCTATATAGGCTTGGGCATTTGGCTGAAATGCTAGTTGGTTGACATCTGTTTAAATTACTACATTAGCTTGAAATATGCAGCTGGTCTCCTGGTGCGGTAGATCAACAATCTCCGGGTGGGGGAATATTCTCTTTCCCCAGGAAATGTGTTATCTTAGTATTAATATATAAAATTAGCAGGGGGTGTGGGACTGCAGGGGGGGGGTGTTTGTCCGCTGTAAAAAATAATGTTATTATTCTTTTTTTGTTTTTTTGTTTTTTTTGCATCCAGCAAGGATTTTCCTCATGCATGCATAGTTGCTTATTGACTTTTGTGGTCAACATTCTTGCCATCGACATTGTTGATTTTTCGACTAAAGTAAGTAATACCACACACACACACACACATATATATATATATATATATATATATATATATAGAGAGAGAGAGAAAGACAGAGATTGGGGGATAGCCTAGCAGTGGACAGATTATGGTCTTATGAAAAGTCAGGTTTATCTTGGATTGGTTTTGAACTGGGTGTAGCAATGCAAATAGAGCTTTGCTTCAGTCATACACGCAGGCACACACATACACACACACACACACACACACACACACACACACACACACACACACACACACACACACACACACACACCTCCCTCCAAGCAATAAGGAGGTAGGAGGGTATATCTTCACTAGAAACCAAAAAACATTTCTGGGCAACACTCCATTTCTAATATTAAAGCTGATCGATCTGATGGTGATGACAGCTTTAGTCTAACTGAGGGAAGAGTTATTAGGAAATAGAGATGAAGTTTTTGGTAGTAACAGCTTCATAACTAGTCCCAAAACCGCTGGTGTGAAGAAGGTGTTGAGGGAAGATGAACTGGCCTTAAATTAGTTAGGTAGTAATAACAAATTTGGAAAGAAGTGATGGAGAACAATGAGATGATTCAAGTAATATATCTGACATCCCTTTAGATTTGACTATCCATCAAATGGGATAGGATTTGGAAAAATGTTATGAAATACATGAGCAATCAAGGGCTAAGTAAATCCTAGCTCTAGGGGACTCTGTACAGTACTAAGGGTATAAAACATTCTACCCAGAGTTAACAGAGAAAGGGTTACTTTAACATCTCTACCAGGTGGAAGAATGGATGACGTTTTATTGGCACTACAAATAATAATGGTAAATAAAAATATAACATGGTAGTGGTGATTGGGGGTACAAATGATTTTGGCAGAACAAAGGATAGTGATTTTAAAAGGATATGAAAAAATTATAAAACTTAGCAAGTCTGAACGTTTTGAACAGGTAAGGCTGAATACTATTCCCTCTGGAAAATTTATTCAAATTATACTCAGAGTAGTAGGACAGTTTGTTAACTGTATGACAGCATATCAAGGTGGTATGGCTGTCTAGGAAGAAATGGTGAGTCAACATAGATACTTTGGTTCAGATATGTTGCATCTTAGTCATGTTGGAAACAGATACCTTTTGAAGAAATTAACAAACTTGGTGAAAAATGCTTTAAAACGCCTTAGATTGTAGGGTTGTTGGAACTTATTCTCTAAAGTTGTATGTATCATACTTGGATGATTAATAACAAATTTCTGTTTCTGAAAACAAGAATGCTTAGAGAAAATTACGATGTGGTGTTGGTCACTGAAACATGATACTCTGAATATTAGGTCTGTTCTACTGTCTAGTTATATTAGGTTCCACAAATACAGAACTAACTAAAAGGGGGGAGAGGTATCAGTACATATTGAAAACACTTTTTCCTTGTTCCTAATTCACAGGCGTAAGGATTATGAATCCCTTAGTCTGAATATCAGACGTTAGTATAAAAATATTAGGACTGGTTTGTTTAACTGCCCTCCAAACAAAACTAAATGTGAGCAGGAAGAATTATGTCTATTTTTGTTATACTAGTACTTTCAGAATAAATTTGACCTAATTGTCAGGGATCTTAATGAACCAGATATGGTTCTTATCCATGGTGCAATGGGAGAATCGGAATGATTTATTAAGGCTGATGGGTACACCCAAATTGTAAATGACCCAATTAGAAAGGATAATATATCAGATGTGATATGAGTAAAGGAAATTAATAGCATTAAATGTTATTGTTCTATGCCTGAATTAATGGTTTTGGAACATCTCAGTCTATGCTAAGAATTTATTGGAGAAGAGGTTAAGGAGTCTAGTATAACCTTTACCCAAAGGAAAGCATTTTATAGAGGTGACTATAAAATAAAAAATAAAAATAAATGAATGGGACAGGGGGGAAAATGCAATCAGATCAAATTATTGATAACTGGAAGTTATTTTACAAGTTTATAATTTACCTTATTGAAAGTGTTGTTCAAAACATGGAGACTATGGTGAGTCAGCGGTAGATAAACAGTTTGAAAAGGTAGAAGAGGGAAAGATCACCTTTGGATGGCTCCTAAAAGTAAACCAAATTATGTAACACTGCATTGGTATTATTCATTAAATAAAATTTTAGGAAATTCCTTCACTCTTCTCAGAGTATTTACAAGGAAAAGCTTACATCTTATACTACTGATAATAAGAAATGTTGTTAGACATATTAGGCAGTTCAGAAATGATAAACAGAGATGTATAAACATTCTTGTAAATGATAGCCCTGTTATGGAGCCAAGGCTTCTGGTTAAATAATTTTTGGGTAAATTCACTAACTATCCAATTACTGTCCAGAAACTAGAGCAAACAAAGCTACTTAAGGAAACTGAACCAAGTCCTGAAGTCATAGCATTATGGATAAAGTGCTTAGGATTATTAAATCCACAATTAGTGCTAGACCTGATGGTCTCAATATTTATTTTCTAGCCAATTTCACTGAAAGCATTTTTAATGCATGATGTTGTTATTTCAAAAATCTATAAGGACTGTTTATGTACCAGAAGTATGAAGGAATTATGTCATCATGCCTGTTCCTAAGGGGGGGGGGGGGCTCAACAGATAACTATAAGCTAGTAAGTTGTACATGTTTAATATGGAAATTAGTTGAGAAGGTTCTAAAGTAAATATTTTTGGAGGAATTGCCAACTGGACTTGATATATACTGACATAGTTTCACTGAGAACTGTTCATGTTTTACACCTTAGTAAATTTCTACCAACTTGGACCTTCCTGTTTATGTGGTTTACCTACATTTAGCAAAGGCTTTGATAGGGTTCCTCATTGTGAAATTACTGAGGCTGGTGAGGCTCTAAGTTAACAAGTATATTGCTAGGTGGATTATTAAGTGGCTGAACAATAGAACACAGTGTGTAAAAATTGTAGAATGTTTTTTCTGAACTTAAAAATATTAGAGCGGACGTTTCTTTACGGTCTGCTCTGGGACTTAATCTAATCATTGTTTTTATGACTGGTTCTCCCCTATCTAGTGTAAATAGAGTCGACATGACATGAGCACGTCTCTGTGCTAACCAATGTTCAGGACCAGCTTAATTTGCAGAAGATGTTAGATAGGTTAATCATTTGGTCTAAGTCTTGTGATATAGAATTAATGCAAAGAAATCTAAAGATGCTCCTTTAACAAAAAATCCGTGTTACTCTTATGCACATAATGATACCATTCTGGAAAGTGATAGCCAAAAAAGAGACCTGGGTCTTATCATCAATAAAAAGTCTTCCTTTAGGCTCATTTCTTGGAAGTGGTGAAGAAATGTTATTTTGAACTTAAACTTATTTTAATCATGATCAAAAGCAGGGATGCATAGGGTTACTGACTATCTATAAATCAGTTAACAGATGTACACTTGAACTGGGGCCTTTATTTTACTAATTAATACATTGGAGAGAATACAAAAGCATTTACCAAACAAATGTACTACGTTAAGAAAATGAAGTACAAGGAAACTAAACTACCGACTGGTTAGAGGAAACTTCATTTTAATTTAAAGTCCATATTCTAAACCACAGACTGGTCAGAGGAAACTTAAATTTAATTTAAAGTCCCAAAGTCATGATTTATTAGGTATCATCATGGGGACAAACTTGACAGCTTGCTTGACAGAGACAGGAAATAACTACAACTTTGTGGATGTTTCAAGAGCTAGAGCCAGCTTCTTGAATAATGTTTTCCATAGTAGAGCAGGTATTTGATGGATTTACTACCATTAAAAATAAGGACATAGGACACTCTTGCCACCTTTAACAGAGACTTGGATAACCGGATGAGACACAGAGAGTTGTGGCAATGTTAAAATGGTGGGGGGCACTTTATGGCCTCAAGTAGTCTCAGAGTCTGATAACAACTAGTAATTGAAAGACTGAAATGCGCACACACACACACACACACACACACGCACACACGCACACACACACACACACACACACACACACACACACACACACACACACACACACACACACACACACACACACACACACACACAGTCTGGGGCTTCTTTTACACAAATCCAATAGATCCAATAGAAAAGGCCATCACAGAATGATATCACTTCATTTTAATGCTGAAACTTTTATCAGGTGATAGTAGAAAGCTATAAAGCACGCATCTGTCACAAGCACATCAAAGAGCTGGGGAAATGAAATGAAGAAAAATTAGAATACATTGACTGAATATTTGGAAAGTGACGTTCCTTTAACTAATAAGCTGTTTATATAGAGGAATCATGTGTGTGTGTGTGTCCTGCAATAGTCAGGATATACAGCTAGGATCTGCTGTCTGCATTGCATTAACTGCTTGGTGAAGTGGTCACCTCCTCCCATTCCACCCAAAAAGGATAAAACTAGCATCAGCAAATGAATGCATGAATGGTCTTTATCTTTTATATATGTCTTTGACATAATCTCAGACTTCTGGTTTGGGAGACAAATTACTGTATGGTCTCCTGATTATAGATTCAATTTCAGGTATGATATGGTACAACATCCCCCCCGGCCCCCACAAAGCAGTAGCCACTCTTCAGAAAGAGATTGTTCATGCATTTCATGTTCCTTTCCATCCTACTTGTTTGCCTGCTACACATGTGGGGATGCACATCGAATATGGAATAAACAGTTGCAAACTTATACCTCAACTTTGAAATGTAGGGTTATCAGTTTTGGGGAAATAAATTCAAGCTTACCTTTCCAATAGTGACACAACTTATTTAAATATACATTTTAAAGTAAAGAGTTCCAAAATAATCCATAACAAAATGGTTCTTTAATGAACATGTACAACATTTTAATTTGTAAAGTTTGTATTACTTTGTATAAGTCATTTGGGAAAATTCTAACAATGTTTATTAAACATAATAGTAGTTATGAAGCTGACGAAAATGCAGTGTTTATGTTGTTAATCCCTTCCACCTATCAAACAATCATCTCTCCCATGAGAAATCAGCATTTTCATTCTCCCTTGAATGACAGTCCCCCTTAGGCTGAGACACAATTATAGTAGGCCGTCATCTAGAAACATCCTTAAGATGATTATGAAGAAAAATGAGTTTGGTGGTGAAGAGAATGTGAAATAGGTAGTGGGAGAATTTTTCTGTTTACGAATACATAAAAACATACCTGCACTTTAAGTAGACAGCTCTCTTTATTTCAGTGACTGACTGTATCTGACTAGGCACATAGCAATATCAGTAGAGGTAACAGTAATGTCCTCAGCATAGGTCGATATAGAGTCCCTCACATTTAAACTACGTCCATTGTCAGGACATGGCTTTAAATGAAGGTATTAATTGGAAATTATGTAACTTGGGCCTTCAAAATTCCAGGTAACTTACCAGCTAAGGTGAAGAACAGTGTGTGTTCAGCACTGTTGCATAGTTCTAGTTTTGGCTTTGTATTCTTTTTATTATTATAATTTTACCTTACAGACTTTGTAAGGTAAATGGTGAAATAACCCTTGCTGCTGTAAATCTACAACTGTATCGGTCTCCTTACTTAACTGTCACCCCCTCATGTCATCTGCTTCTCTTCCATTACAAGACTGTTCATTTGCTAAGTTAACCACTGCATATTGAATATACATTCATGGTGTAGTTTTGATGATGCTAAAATGGACCCTGTCATCAGAAATTACTTGTAGAATTTGGAATTTGAACTGTAAAGCTGTTTACATCCTTACAGAGAGTAGACAGATACTGCCTTCCAAAAAAAACATATATTTTGAAACCTGAATTTAGGGACTCAGTAGTTGCCACAAGGAAGCCAGAAAGCTGAATTTAAACTAGTAAAAATTTTGAAGTCGCATCTTCTTCTAAGTTATGTAAGGAAAATGAAAGCATACTGTACATTCAAGGTACATACCGATATTCAGGCTACCTGCTGTTTCCTAGACAAGCCACAGTAACTTAGAATATCTGTTTAAAATGGCAGCACTCTTTGTGCTTAGACAAAACCATGAGCAGTATAGATGAGAAAAGGAATCTGTCAAAGTACAGCTGGCTGACAGGACAGATGTTCTGTAAGAAAGTGCAGCGTCCCAGCATGAAACAGGCATGCCACTAGAGACCCAATGCATGTCAAACACAGAGCCAAGCCTGACAGCCGCTCACAAAAGAAATACAAAAATTCAGATTAACTATTTACACTCCACACAATAAATATCACAGTCTAAATTAAGTTGGATTGTGATGGGGGTGACACCCACTGCTATCTCGCAATGTTCTTTCTTTTTCCCATGTTTTCTAGGACAACATGTCACACCTGGCTACTGATTATAGCATTTCTCTGGAGATGTATCTTTCCTATGACAAAATGTCTTTACTTGTTTTTTTTTTCTGTCAAGGGTTGCTTTAACAAATATCATCACTGACAACACACTGAGATGGAGATTTTTTCATATGTGTTATTAATGGACTTGCCAAAATCATAAGTTTAGAAAACATTGCAGAGAATATATTTTTGGGAAGTATTAATCATTACATATTTACTTTACTAGAAATATTATGTTTCAATATATGGTTATATGAAAGTGAAATCAAACAAATTATTTTACCATATGATGGAACTCAGGACAGTCATTGGTTAATACTTCCAGTAAATTTTAATTTTTATTATATTCAGAATTCCAAGTATAAAGTAAATGCTGTAGACGCATTGCTTTCTGTTTTTTCAGTGAAATCATGTTCACTTTTCCTAAAATGTACTGAATGCTAGTATATCTAACTGTATCAGGATATATCACGCAGAACAAGGAATTAGAAATTAGCATATTTATGGAGGAGTAACCCATGCATTATGAACCTGAACAAAATTCCTAAATCACTGGGCAGTACTGAAATGTTGACTGTTGTCTTCAAAGGATGACATATGCCAAAATATAAATAATTCAAGATGCTTATGTTTGTGCAGTGTACATCAGTGCACAAACATGCCGTTATACAAAAAATATATATTTAAAAGTTTAAAAATGAAAATTAAGAAAAATAAGAAATATGTGACAATAATGCATTATAGGGCCCTGCATGGAGTATGTACAATAGTAAATATCTGTGGTCGCTAAGGAGGTAGGTCCTGGAATAGTGTAGTATCTAGGTTGTGTGCACGGATCTGTATGCAAATGAGCTGGGGTTACTGAATAGCAAAAATGGGTTACTGTGTCCGCAGATAAAATCCGTGTAACCCCAGAACTGTATTGGTGTCCACAGGACAGCTAGCTGACTTCAAAAGTGGGTGTGTCACTACATGTTTAAGCAAATTGGAGCTGAGCAGCACCTGTTTGAAAGGCATGCCTCTCAGCTAAAGCAGTGGTATGTGTCCAGTGATGCTAAGCTTTGTTTAGCCTCGGGGCACTTCTTTTAGCTGGTTTGAGTGTGTTTGTGCACTGTGCCACTGCACTTAGCACGGAAGGCAGTTAAAAAAAAAGGAAATAGCCTGTGAAAGCCAATCACATATAAATTACTAATAACCCCTGTTGCACTTACACTGGGCCATTCAAACCCCTCAGTGATATACCTGGCAGGTGGAATGCATCATTGTTAGCGAATCACACAGGCTGCATCTGTAGCAGACCACTATAAATTATGCATACACCGTACACTCTGATTTTTCCCCATATTCTGCACCATTGCAGTACACACTTGGAAAGTCTAACTGACAGAAGGCTAGGGGCTGCTGCTGCTCAGCTACATCTGTATGTGCTAGATGCTGCGGTCAGAGCTGCTGCTGCTGTTGACTATAGGCCTAGACTGAGAAGGAGAAGTGTGTTCAGGCCCAGGGTAACCTTCCAGGGGCTACATGAGCTGGAGATTGTAGAGTGTTACAGGGTGGACAGGGACATACTACAAGAACTCACTGAGCTCTGCCGCCCTCAACTCAGACCCAGAGCCAACAAAGGGGAACCCATGCCAGTGGAAACAAAGGTATGTGTACCCCTTAGAATACTAGCTACTTCTACTTTTTAGAGACCAACTGGGGATATGTTGGGGGGGTCTCACAGGCACCAGCATCCATGATATTATACCAGTTCCTGTCTGCCATGCAAACACATGCCAGTGAGCACATTCATTTACCCCATACCCCTGAGGAGAGGGCCAGCAGTATGCGTCCCTTCTACCATGTAGCACACTACCCTGAGGTACTGGGTGCCATAGACTGCACTCATGTACACATCAAAGCACCGCCTGGTGAGGAGGATAGAGTCTACGTCAACCGCAGAGGGTATCACTGCCAGGTTGTGTGCAATGCCCAGGGCATTATCATGAATGTGTGTGCTGGCAGCCCTACCAGTTATCATGACTCCCATATCTGTCACGCATCACAGCTGTACCAGATTTTTGCCAGGTGGGGCATCCTGTATGGTCATCTACTGGGGGATGCTGGCTACGCACTGGAACTGAGGATGATGACACCCATCAGAAATGCACGCACACCTACTGAAGAACACCATAATGAAGCACATGCACAAACTAGGAACATCATAGAGTGTGTGTTTGGGCTGCTCAAGTCATGGTTCTGGTGTCTCAATATATCTGGTAGAGCCCTGCAGTACTCTCTAGCCACATGTGCATAGATGTTCACAGTATGTGCCATACTACACAATATGATCCTGCGTAAACAGCTGCAGCAGGATCATCACAGGGAAGGGACACACAGCCCCCCAACATTGATAAGGTCTCCACAGCCACATCCACAGGGGGACTCAGAGGAGGAATCCCCTGAGGCTGTCCCTGTAGGCAGATGTAGGCATGCCCAGTATGCCCTGGCCTTGGCAAAGAAGCAATGCATAGCACATGCACTAACAACCTAGGGTCCTAGGGACTGACACTTTACTCTGACTCACATACATAGTAAAAAGGATGCCAGCCACACCACACAACCTGTACCTTACAGCCACAACATACAACCTGTACCTTACCATGTATTAGCTGTGTACTGCATGGATCAGACAGAATCAGCCCTGCAACACAAGTATCTCAGCTGCAGCATTCACAAGGTAAGTCACCCTCCTTTACAACAAATGTATGGCATATCAGACTATGGTAGCATATGTATGGACCTGTTTGCATGTATGCAAGGGAATAAAGTGGGCTACTGGGCTGCTTGCAGAAAACAAACAGCTATGTGGGATAACAGGTACTCTGTCCAATACCGACTGTCCCATAATATGCATTAGGCCATAAGGCAGCAAAATCCACTGCAGTATTCAAGGAAAATGTCAAACAGTGGAGCCATAGGACAGACGCATGACTGCCAATGAGTCCCCTAACCCCAATACATCAGTGTTCCCATACAACTGCAGTAGCAGTATGTTTGCTTGGATATATTAGCAAACCACACAATCTCAGGGCTGTCCCAAACAACCTGACTACATGTTCTATTTTCCACAATATGCAGGGGTCAAAGTGTATGTCTGTCTGCTGTTGGTAGTGTAATGAATTCAACTGCATTTTCTGGTGGCTGGTGTGTCTCAATGGGCTAAGGACATTAGCATGGTTGTTGGTGTTCATAGTTCGAAGCTGGCTGCACCTACAACTTTTGCATGTGAGGTAGTCCTATAGTAGGAGTACCACAGACTGTCAATATGCCCCAATCTGTGACTGAAGAAAGCTGGACAAAGCCAGAGACAATAGAGGGACAGGGGGCCAAACCTACAGACATTACACATGCTCTGAGTAACCTAGAAGGTGGCTAGTATAACAGCAGGTTGCAACAGGTCAGAGTAGCAGCAGGATGTAAAGGTCATCACTTAATTGTGTCAGTACTTACAACAATTCAGTGGGCTCCATTCAGTAGTATATTACTGAAAAACACAACTGTATGAGGAACAGAGCAGACATATGGAGCAACATGCTGGACATCCTGCTAAAACATGTACAGTGAGAGGTGTGAAAACTGTCACCCTGTGTGTGGCGTTACATCATGTACCCCAGTCACATCATACCTACAACCACTTACAGCAGGAAATCTGGACAAAGCCATGGACAGTAGTTTGACAAAGGCCCAAATATAAGGAGAAGGATTAACTACTGGCCAGACAAATGTAGACAGTTCAGAGAATAACAGGTCATGCAGTAGCATGGGTTTCCGGGTGTGTATGGAGTCAGTAACTCAAATGTTTGTTATCATTTCCTAACATCAATCTATAATGATGTACCACTGATGTACCAGAAAATCACAATGCTATGTAAAATGCACCACACATATGATACAAAACAGTCTATTACAATCTGTACATTCTATAGGTATGCATCATATATTATGTTCAGCACACAGCTCGGGAATCCCTTGGGCAAAATATCAGGGAGGTGCTGGACTGTTGAATCAGGTGCAGCAGCCAGTTGGTTGCAGCACACAAAATCCCAGACTGGAGTACATGTAGGTCTGGCCTAGAGTCACCTTGTAAGTACTGACAGTTGCACTGGGCATGCTCCTACAATAGCTAACCTGCACCCATGTCTGATGACTCATCTGCCTATAAAACAAATATGTGAAAATATGTCTGTGCATACAGACAGCTATGTATACGTATCTGTCTCTCCCTATCTCCCTCACACATGATTACCCTATCTATCAGTATGTGGCATGCACACATATATAAATATATATATATATATATATATATATATATATATATATATATATATATATATATATATATATATATATATATATATATATATATATATATATATATCTAAAGAGAGAGAGCTACATAAATGTGTAGAGTGATGTACACCCTCCACATGAATGTATTTAATACAGTTACATAATGCACATGCACAGCTACACTTAAGTTGACATCCCTGTTATATATATAACACACGACTGAAAATGAAATTACTAGCACCACTTCACTGAAAACTCATTTCTTTGAAACTCATTTCATTGAAAGTCATAAATGGCCTTTTCCCC
The DNA here is from genome assembly GCF_019279795.1 of Protopterus annectens. Lineage (NCBI taxonomy): Eukaryota > Metazoa > Chordata > Ceratodontiformes > Protopteridae > Protopterus > Protopterus annectens. Next base: position 306,683,523 of record NC_056726.1, read on the forward strand.
ACTGTAGTGCAACCCTGGAGTTAGTATATAAAGTAAGGGGGGGTGGGGACCACAGCTCCCCACATTGGGGGGTGTGAGGGTGTAGCCCCCCACATATTATAAACATTTTAAACTATACACAATGATACTTACAAGTGCAGTAAATAACTGTTGCCAAAAGAGAATATACAAGTGGCGTTCCCCAGGGCTCAGTCCTAGGACCCCTCCTGTTCAGCATATACTTCTTAGAGGTCCTGGCAAGCATAGGAGGACTATGGCTGACCAAGTTCACAGATGACTGCAAACTAGGGGCTATAATTGACTCTCCGGCTGACACAGACATCCTCCAAAAGGGTCTCACTGAGACAGATACCTGGTGTCAAAACCGTGGCCTCAAGAAAATGCCAAAAAGTGCATAGCCATCCCCTTTGGAAAAAACAAAGCTCCCACAAACTACCACATAGGTGGTAGCCCCCTAAATATGGAAGATGTAATAAGGGATCTGGGGACCCAAGTAGATAGTAACCTCTCCTTTGATAATCACATTGCCAAAGTGGTTAGAAAATCCTTCTATGTGGCTCACCTAATCACAAAAGGGTTTGCATCCAGATCGAAAAAGGTCATTGGGCCCCTCTATGCATCACTCATCAGACTCATCATAGAGTACAATGCCCCATTTGGGATGTATCTTAGAAAACACCTGCAACACCTGGAAAGACCACAGACGTACCTCACCAAGAGGATCACTAGCCTCAAGCAGCTCGACTGAAGAAACTCCAGCTGTACTCGGTTGCATATCGCCTACTCAGAGGTGATCTCTGCCTGACATACAAGGCCATGTCCAACCCAAAATTGATGGACATGCTCCACCTAAAGAAAACCATGTCCCCTCGAGCCACACGCTCCAGGGATCTAAACCTCACCATAACAATAAATAGGACGTGCTGGAGGGGTAGATTCCTGCCCCAGAGACTTCCCATGCTCTGGAACAAGATTCCAATCTACATTAGGCAGAGCTCCTTGCTAACCCTCTTCAAGAGAAACCTTGACGAGTGGATGGAAAACAGAAAGTTTACCCCAGGGCCCACTTCAATGGCTCTGCTGGACAGAGGCACAGGGAACTAATCTAAGGGGGCGGCGAAAGCCAAAACATTCCAGCTAGGCTTATAAATGCCTTTGGGCAGATAGCCTAGTACCTCCCTATGAACTGATGAACCCACACCCTCTTACTTTATATACTAACTCCAGGGTCACACTACAGTGGGGAAAAGACCATTTATGACTTTCAACGAAATGAGTTTCAGTCAAGTGAGTTTTCAGTCAAGTGAGCTTTCAGTGAAGTGGTCCTAGTAATTTAATTTTCAATCAAGTGAGTTTTCAATCAACCATAGTAGACCCATATATATATATATATATATATATATATATATATATATATATATATATATATATATATATATATATATATATGCATGTATATATGTGTGGGGGGATGTACGAATGTGCACACCTACACGCATTATGCTGGGGTTATCTGCACGTACTGGAATACAAACGAAGGCAGAAAAAGACTGGATAGTGCAAAAAAACCTGTTTATTACAAACAAAGCTTTCAGGTTAAAAAACCCTTCATAAGTGTATAACATAAGTTAAAAAAGCCAGCCTATATAATCACACACAGCCCAAAAGTTAATTGTTTAACAACCAATTAAGATTCAATTAAAAACTTAAAGTAAAAAATAACTATTGCAAGCACACTGGCATGTGTTTTAATACTGGTTTCAGTGAAACATTTTGGTTAATGCCTGGCAAAGTGTCAGCATTCATTCTTAAGATCCACTCATACTCCTTAATTTCCAGTCTGTTATTAATATCACCTTTTCTTATGCTTGCAATGACTTTGTCTATCACCATAAAAATAAATTTATGGCCATTTCCAAATTCATTGATATGTTTTGCTGAGGAATTAGTTATGATATTTCTCCATATATCAGATCTATGTTCAATAATTCTATCCCTTAGATATCTAATTGACTTACCTATATAAAAAGGTGTACATAATTTACAGGTAGCAAGATAGACTATATGAGTGCCATTGCAAGTTGCAAAACATTGACATTTATATTCCTTACCACTTACTGGATGAATAAAAATATTATTCTTATTCATAACATCACAACAACTACAACTGTGACAAGGCATAGTTTGAGTCTTATTTAAGCTTAATTTCTCTTTAATATTCATATCTTTGTAGCATCATTTCTGTTTAAGGATAGCTGAATTCCTATAGGAAAAACTAGGTGTTTGGCCAATAATAATACTGCTTCACAGGTTGCTAATAGCAACGAACCAACCAATCGAGTGATGGCAACGATGTCATCTATGTCATCTATGACACAGGTACAACCACCAAGAAGCATGGTAGCCCCTGAAATGAGTTTTCAACATGACACATTGCTGGTTTGGTTAAAACTACCAAAATAAGTGATTATAAGGAAATGGAACGCTCCAGACTTCGCTCCATTCAAAAGAAATGCGGGAGAAGCAGGAGCTTCTCCATTACCAACAAGTGACAATAAATACAGGTACTGTGAGCCAGTCAAACATTGTGAATTTGTCCAAACTGGTTTTGACTTCTGCTGATTTTGCTTTACTTAACAAAGGGCTTAAATGTATTCCTTCGACATGAGAAGGTCTTAGTAATGCCGTTATTGATTTGAAACTCTTTATTCGAAATTTAGATTTGAAGTTGATTTTTAAACACTGTTCTGCATCTGATGTTGGTTTATTTAAATGTAAAAGTACTTTGTTACCTAATAGTCACCCTGTTATTATTGCATTCCATAATCCATGTGATCTACAATTTAGACAACTGTATGATAAAAGTCGCTTTAGAAAGTTTTTTAACTTAACATCTGATGAACGTGATGCACTTGATAACTTAATCAAAAACCATGATATTATTATTAAGGAAGCAGTTAAAGGGGGTGCTATTGTCCTAATGGACAAAAATGATTACTTTGAAAAAATAAACTTGCTTTTATCTGATGCTAGCGCTTTTAATAATTGTGTTTCACTTATTAACATTGCTATTTTTGATTTACAAGCAATGAATGATATTGATATTAATTTATTTAATTATTTTACTGTACCTGCTGCTAAAATACCTATTTTATATGCTCTTTCCAAGGTCCATAAAAACTCTGTAAATCCACCCATGAGACCTATTGTCTCTGGACATGGGTGGATAACAGAACCCTTATCCATATACTTACAAAGTAAGTTATCACTGTATTTGAAATATATGTGTAGGTATATTAAAGATACACCTGATTTATTATTAAGTTTGAGAAAGTGGTTCAGTACAAGCCAACATGTTGAATTTTTGATGGTTGTTTTGGATATCCAGTCACTGTTCAGTCATTCCCCATAATTATAGTATTCAAGCGATAAGAGAACTATTGCTAATATATGGACACATGAATGGTAGACAGAAACAACATGTGAGCTATTAGAGATTGTATTAGAAAACAACTATTTCATATTCAGTAATGATATTTTTTACCAAACATCAGGTGTAGCAATGGGCACTCCCATAGATAATACCTACACCAATTTAGTTTTGGATAAATGGGAATGTGAGTTTATTTATGATGATCATAATTGTTTCTCAGGGAAGGTTCTTTATTTTAAACGTTTTGTTGATGATGTTTTATTTTTGTGGCAGGGTAGTAAAGATAAACTTGACTCTTTTTTTTGGACTGTTTGAATGCCAGCACTGATTTTCTTAGATTTACAATGACTTACTCAACGTCATGTGTAAACTTTTTGGATGTTACTGTCAAATACAATGATACTAATATTGAGACCATAGTTTTTAAAAAAACCTGTGCATATGAATAAGTTTCTACATTTCACCAGTATGCATGTCCCACATATCTTTAAGGGTATTACTAAGGCACAATTTTTGAGAACAAGTAGACTTAATACCACCACAGTGACCTATTTACAACAAGCTAATAAGCTTAGAAATAATTTTCTAGAAAGATGCTATGATGCAAAACTTTTAGATGGTAAAATTTATGACATATTACACTTAAGGACATCTACAGCTAGACCTTATTTCTGCATGGAAGATTATGAACAGCCAAATAATATAGAAAGATCTAATAGGAATATTGACAAAATATGTTATGTTACAACTTATAATAGAAATACACCTCAGATCAGAAATATTATTAACAACAATTGGTATATATTAAGATCTTTACCCGAGTCACATTCTATTATCAGCCAAACACCTTTTTTTTCCTATAGGAATTGAGCTAGCCTTAAACAGAAATTATGCTACAAAGATATGAATATTAAAGAGAAATTAAACTTAAATAAGACTCAAAATATGCCTTGTCACAGTTGCAGTTGTTGTGATGTCATGAATAAAAATAATATTTTTATTCATCCAGTAAGTGGTAAGGAATATACATTTCAATGTTTTGTAACTTGCAATGGTACTCATATAGTCTGTCTTGCTACCTGTAAATTGTGTACACCTTTTTATATAGATTAGTCAATTAGACATCTAAGGGATAGAATTATTGACCATAGAGCTGATATATGGAGAAATGTCATAACTAATTCCTTAGCAAAACATACCAATGAATTTGGAAATGGCCATATATTTATTTTTATGGTGATAGACAAAGTCACTGCAAGCATAAGAAAAGGTGATATTAATAACAGACTTAAAATTAAGGAGTATGAGTGGATCTTAAGAATAAATGCTGACACCTTGTCAGGCATTAACCAAAATGTTTCACTGAAACCAGTATTAAAACACATGCCAATGTGCTTGTAATAGTTATTTTTTACTTTACATTTTTAATTGAATCTTAATTGGTTGTTAAACAATTAACTTTTTGGCTGTGTGTGATTATATAAGCTGACTGTTTTAACTTTTGTCATACACTGCTGAAGGGTTTTTTAACCTGAAAGCTTTGTTTGTAATAAACAGTTTTTTTTGCACTAACCAGTGTTTTTCTGCCTTTGTTTGTATTGCAGTACATGTGCTGTGATTTTACTTTATATCTTGCATGTTTTACTGTGTTATCTGCATGTACACACACAGCAGTTGTCTGATGGTAACAGACCAAGGCTGCATGATGACATAATCCACCCAAACACAGAACCCTGTGCTTGTGGAAGGTCACCCTGTAGACAGACAATGATGAGCAGGTGGTGTAATGTGCAATGGCTTCAATGCAGGACTTGTACAGGCCATATTGTCACTGGCCAATTATCCACCTAGCAAACTGCAATCAGCCAGAAATGGCAATACTGGTAACTGTACACACATAGCAGGGGTATTAACAGGTACCCCACTGCTAGAACAGTAGATAGAGTAACAGCATAAATCAGGTTCACTCTGCAGATCACACATGCTGTGTAATACAAGGCCACTTTGAGTAGCTCACAAGTACTGTGGCTGCAGCCACATGTACACCAGATGTAACCGGTGGTGCATGCAATAAGTGTTGTGCACTATAGTCTGTAATAGTAGGTAGGTAGAGGTTTTAATCTTAGATCAGCCACCTTGTGTGTGTGTGTAGATGTTACCTCTAACAGCAGTATAGACTTGCCCATCTGTCCTATGTCTGTGCAATGGTCAATTATTTTATGACCCTGTGACTACCATCCTCCCCAACATTGGCCTCCTTTACAAGGCATGCTGATGTCATCCACCTTAACAGCACTGGCTGACAATCTCAAAACTGATAAGCTCCATGGCACATGCAATAAGTACTTAGTGCTATAATGTCTACTAACAGATGAGTAGGGGTTCTAATCCCAAAACAGACAACTGTGTGTGTGTGTGTGTGTGTGTGTGTGTGTGTGTGTGTGTGTGTGTGTGTGTGTGTGTGTGTGTGTGTGTGTGTGTGTGTGTGTGTGTGTGTGTGTGTGTGTGTGTGTGCAAATATATCCCCTTTCAGCAGTGTACGCATGCCTATCTCTACCTGCCAACCTCCCCACTGGCCTCCTTTACAAGGTTTGCTAATGTCATCCACCTTAACACCACTGGCTGACAATCTCAAGACAGCTAAGCTCTGTGGCGCATTCAATAAGTACTTAGTACTATAGTGTATATTAATAGACAGGTAGGGTTTCTAATCTCAATAAAGACAACTCTGTGTGAGTGTACAAATATATTCCCATGCTGCAGTGCACATAAAGACATATGGGTGTGCAATTGTCATGCCTTTTACTGCCCTGTCACTAGATGCCGGCCTTAAATTGCCTACATCTACCTAGGCATAAATGCTATCTGCCACCACCTACATTTGTATGTACAGATCACCCAGGTCACACATATAAAGGGTAGCAGGCCTTGTCACAGGGTATACATGCATGATTATGCTGACTGTCCCCATTGTCCCTGACACACTACAGATATATATATATATATATATATATATATATATATATATATATATAGTACCTATACACAGATATGTACCTAGGGAACCATGCACGTATACAGATGTACCTTGCTGATGTCATATGTCTGCTGTGCTGCCATGCCACCCTGTGCTGTTGTATTGCCGCCAAGTCTCCATAGCTTAGCCACTCAACCCCTGGAACAAAAACATGTAAAGTTCTGTGAGATAACCTGTCATTCTGCAACAGTACTGCAAATTTCAAAAAACGACCAACTCAGGCAAAGCTGCAGTTTCACGGACAGTCTTTTAATAAACACACAAGCGCTTTCACCAAATGCTTTTTTAGGTGTAACATAAAAACTAAATAGAGAGAAAAGGAATGAAGGTCAGCAGGACTAAGACAGAATATATGTGTGTGAATGAGAGGGAGGATAGGGGAATGGTGAGGATGCAGGGAGTAGAGGTGGCAAAGGTGGATGAGTTTAAGTACTTGGGATCAATAGTTCAGAGTAATGGTGAGTGTGGAAGAGAGGTGGAGAAGAGAGTACAGGCAGGATGGAGTGGGTGGAGAAGAGTGTCAGGAGTGATTTGTGATAGATGAGTACCAGTAAGAGTGAAAGAGAAGGTTTACAAGAGGGTAGTGAGACCAGCTATGTTATATGGGTTGGAAACAGTGGCATTGACAAAAAGGCAGGAGTCAGAGCTTGACGTGGCAGAGTTGAAAATGTTAAGATTTGCACTGGGTGTGACAAGGATGGACAGGATTAAGAATAAGTATATTAGAGGGTCAGCTCAGGTTGGAAGGCTTGGAGAAAAAGCCAGAGAGGCAAGATTACGTTGGTTTGGACATGTGCTGAGGAGGGATGCAGAGTATATTGGGACAAAGATGCTAAGGATGAAGCTGCTAGGTAACAGGAAAAGAGGGAGGCCAAAGATAAGGTTTATGGATGTGGTGAGAGAGGACATGCAGATGGTTGGTGTGACAGAGCAAGATGCAGAGGACAGGAAGAAATGGAAACAGTTGATCTGCTGTGGCGACCCCTAATGGGAGTAGTTAAAAGAAGAAGAAAAAGAAGATAAAAATTAAATACTTAAGGCACCATATTTAACTATTAAATCTCAAATCACATGACAAATTCAAGTTCCAGTTCAAAGGTACAAATCCTAAAATTAATTCAAAGAACCATATTAAAGTATATAAAAATATATGTGTATATATAAAAAATACATCATTCTAAAGACAAGCACTCATAAGTTTTATCACAAAAATAGCATAAGACACACACACACACACACACATATATATATATATATATATATATATATATATATATATATATATATAAAGTCTTTTAAAAAATGTATGTAAAAAGTGTATGTAAACAGTCATATACATGTCAGATCATGAAGGTAGCATATATAATAAGCTACTCATTTCCTTTGTAGTGGTCTGGCTTTCAAAGAAGGTCGCAGTGGTATACAATCATTCAAACCATGTCCCGCATTCACTCTCAGCCCAATAATCCACTGCTCTTCCATTTCTTCTGTTTTTAATCTCATTTCCCTTCCTCTTTTATTCTCATAATTCATTCATATGACTGAAAACCCAAACCTATGCGTACTACCTGTATTAGCAACATGCTTCGCCAATGCATTAAACATGCTTTTCTTGCTGATATGATAAATATGCTCCCTAATCCTATCCTTTAGCATTCTGTCAGTCTTTCCGACATAATATTTACTACATACCCTACATATAGCTAAATATGTCACGTGCATACTTGTGCAAGTGGCCTTGATCTTAAAATCAAACCGTTCTCCTGTATCTGGTTGCAAAAAGGTAGGATTGATATTTATATATGGGCAAAATGAACACTTCCTACAAGGAGTGGTTACTCCTTGTATAATAGATCTATTAATCTCCCTTGCACCACAAAGGATCTCTTCAGGGATCTTTTTTTTCTGAAGATAAACTGAGGTGTTGGAATCTAGATATTTACTAACCTTCTCATTGGTCTTTAAAATGTTCCAATTTCTTCTTCCGATACTGGTATACCGATTAATATTCCTTGAATAACTGAATGATATCCTTAGATTATTATGGAGCCCCCTTTCCGACTTGTGACTTCCATCATCCTGTTCCCATTCTGAGAAATAAGGTTTAGCTCTAGTATTTCTCATATTCACCACATACTCTACACTCTTCTCAATCACATCTACATTATAACTAAAGAATGTAAACTGGTAAGAATACAAAACCCACACAGTGAACTGCATCAACCTGCTTTATTACTGAACCACACAAATAAATAAAAAGTACTTAGCGCTTTCATCCAAACATCAGGGCATCATCAGAGTACACATCTACATTATACCCTCTATGTATTAACTTAGTGCTGGTGTTATTAAACTGTTGTTGAAAATCCTGCTCACTCACATTAAGCCTTGAGGCTCTATAAAGTTGATTTTGCACCGCATTTCCAAAAATGTGCTGTGGATGCATGCTTCCTCTATTAAGTAGATGATTAACCCTACATTCTTTCCTGTGGAGCCTAGCCCCTAGTACGTTCCTATCATCCCTGTAATTGGTCACATCCAAGAAATCAACATTCATATGCGACAAGTTCACAGTAAATGTCAAAAAATGAGTGGATCTATTCAAGAATTCAACAAAATTCATCAGAGTCTCAAGGGTACCATCCCATAATACAAAAAGGTCGTCTACAAATCTTCTAAAAAATAGAACTTGTTTACTAAAGGGTCCTCCTACAAGGTGCTCACTCTCCTAAAGTAGTCATCATTGCATTTGCGTAGCTGTTTGCACATGAGTTACACATCGCTACACCATTAACTCGCCAGTATATGGATTCTCTGAACATAAACACATTATTCTCTAGAACCAGTTCCCTCATTTGTATTGTCTTCATACCACCACTACCCATAACAGATTCCATATACTTGATAGTGAAATCTATCGCCAAATCATTGGGAATCATGGTGAATAACAAGACCACATCAAGAGTGACCAATAGCACTTGATCCCACAGTGTATTCTCCATAGTTAAAGCATACAGATCCCTAAGGAAATGTTCCGTATCTCTCACTATATAATTAGAATTGTCTAACAGGGGTCTCAAATTTTTATCAATATAAATCTATATGGGCTCAGTGCACCAGTTGGCCCCAGCCACTATTGGTCTCATCGGGGGATTTTTGTTAGTCTTGTGCACTTTCGGCAATCCCTGAATTATGGGTATAGAGGGGTGAGGTACCATAAAGTACTGACATAGGTCAACATCTATAATATTAGCACAATTCAACCTCCAAACTCCTTGCACAAGTATGCATGTGATATATTTAGCTGTATGTACGGTATGCAGTAATTTTTATGTTGGAAAGACTGACAGAATGCTAATGGATAGGATAAGGGAGCGTATTTATCATATCTGCTAAAAAAGCATGTTTAATGCATTGGCGAAGCATGATGCTAATACAGATAGTATGCATAGGTTTGGGTTTTCAGTCATAGGAATGAATTAAGAGAATAAAAGAGGAGGGGATATGAGATTAAAAACAGAAGAAATGGAAGAGCAGGGGATTATTGGGCTGAGAGTGAATGCAGGACATGGTTTAAATGATTGTATACCACTGCGACCTGCTTTGAAAGCCAGGCCACTAGGAAGGAAATGAGTAGCTTATTATATATGCTACCTTCATGATCTGACATGTATATGATTGTTTACATACACTTTTTACATACATTTTTTAAAAGACTTATATATATAGATATATATATATATATATATATATATATATATATATATATATATATATATGTGTGTGTGTGTGTGTGTGTCCTATGCTATTTTTGTGATAAAACTTATGAGTGTTTATCTTTAAAATGATGTATTTTTTATATATACACATATATTTTTATATACTTTAATATGGTTCTTTGAATGAATTTTAGGATTTGTACCTTTAAATTGGAACTTGAATTTGTTGTGTGATTTGAGATTTAATAGTTAAATATGGTGCCTTAAGAATTTAGTTTTTATGTTACACCTGAAGAAGCATTTGGTGAAAGAGCTTGTGTGTTTAATAAAAGACTGTCCGTGAACCTAGAGCTTTGCCTGCATTGGTCGTTTTTTGCAATAGGATTTCTGTTTATTTGCAACAGAGGTACCTGGGGAGTAGTGGTTGTTGTTTTTTCAGTACTGCCAATTTAACATCATGCTATAAAGGTACGCAAAGTTTGATGTGTACTCATGACACATGCCAGCATACAACACCTGTCATGGCATAACACTACCACACTACAAAACTACATGTAATGTACTATAGTCACCCTGTGCATCAGACACATACTTGCATGTCCCTGCATCGATGGTATGGATGGCAGGGATGTGGCACAGGTAGCATCACATGCACAGGGTGTGGTGTGTGGGTGCCAAAAGACCAAGGCTGTGCCAAACAGTTGACAACATGTGTGTGATTCAGGAAGGGGTGTTGGCTAGCTGAGACATGGAAAGGTGCCATGTGTGCTGTTGGTGACCTGCATGTGACAGTTTGTGTGTGTACACAGTCAAGCCCAGTGCTAGCCCTACATGTGTGTCTGTTGGACAGCTGTGGACAGTACATGGCAGAGTGAACAGTTCACCATCTCTGGCAATGAACACAGGAACTGGCTCTGCCAGGAGTGGTTTTGGCACCACCATGTCCAGCGTCAGATGTAGTGCTAGTAGATGACAGTGACTGGTGTCTGCTGGGCCCCTGTCCCCCACGGGACCACCAAGGACTACATGCCCATGGCCTGCCACATCGTGATGTGGACAGCACACTCCCTTCTGTTGTGCTGGAGGCACTGTCACTACGGGAGCATGAGTGTGCACGGCCACGTGGACTCTCAACAGATGGTGTTGCTGACCTACGTCCACGTGTCCAATGCCTGACTCCAACCAGGTGTTCCAGCACAGACAATGTGCAGTCAAGGACTGACAATGTCTCACCCCACCATCTGCTCACATCAGTGAAATGATCCATGGCATCACCAATGTGGTGGAGGGAGTCCCGGATGTTAGACTGTGCTGCATCCATGATCCTGAGCATCCATCTGGTGTTGTATTTGTAATGTGTCTGTGACTCTATAAAGGACCAAAACATGCATCGAATGACCCATGATGTGACACCTGTGACAGGTGGTGGACAGGCAGCAGTCATCCTTCTAGCACCCCTGTCAATCTGCCTGTGTTGGACCTCGCCAGCTCTCTGGCTATGGCCAGTGTCTACACTCACTGATGCTATAGCTGCCACACTCTCCTGTTCAATGTCGCCACACTCTGACTGTCCAATATCTGTGGCCTCAGGGGACTGGGTATGTGTGGGCATACTGACTGTGTGAAGGGACAATGGGGGAGGAAGTGGGATGTAAACCCATGGGTCAGATTCAGCCCCCAACAAACCCACCTGTGCCTCGGTATGGCCACTATCATCATCAGAGTCTGTTGAGACACTGACAACAGGTTGTGAGGGGGACACACTCCAACCCCCATGTTCACCTATGAGGAGGAAGAAAAAATAAGTGCATTACTACCTGCACTAGCATTGTCGCCTCACAGTAAGACGCTGTCCGGTTCGATTCTCAGCTAGAGCGTCTTCTGCGTGGAGACATGCGTGAATGGGCATACTTTCGTTGAAGGCTGTGCATCAGGGCTGGTAACTCGGCATGTAAAAATCAACTACCAATCATTAGCGGACCGGAGTTCCGCTGTGGTGACCCCTAACCGGGAAAAGCCGAAAGACAGAACAACTACCTGCACTATTATGTATGGCAATCCACATACACACACACACACACACACACACACACACACACACACACACACACACACACACACACACACACACACACACACACACACACACTCAGCTGAGGAGCCACAACTGCATTACACATACCACATCTTATTTCTGATCCCATGCACAACATATAAACAGACTACAACATACACAGACAAGACAGCCCTTTATAACATGCACTGCAGCTACGTCCAGTTAATGTTGCTAGTATTGTACACCTGTGAGATAAGCAATATGTCAGGTTATCTGATAGACCTGCACCTAAAACACAGTGCACCCATCTTGAGCATACTATGCCAGGTTTAGTATCATTGCCTCAGGTATGTACCATCTCCATATTTCGTGTGAACAGGCATCTGTGAGTGATTGCCTCCTATATAGCAGACTGCATAGAGCTTCTCAACAATAAGTGCAAACATGTTACTGCTCCTGCAAATACACAACTGTGATTACCCATTCAATGCACTTCAGTTAACCCCCTCTGAAATGGAACATACATGTGTTGTACTCTGGCTAAGCATAACAGTTGTGCCTTGGGCAAATTGGCAGCCCTTAACATTCTTAGAGTATATATGATCCAACAGTATCACACTTACCAGGTACAGGACCTTGGACTCCAGCCACACCTGATGTACCTATAGGAGTGTGAGGGAGAGGTATTGTCAGCAATATCAAATGTGGCATTCTTACAGGGTAATATGTGCGTATATCAACATGTACAGTAGCTAATGTGATACCGCCTACATTGCTGACATTGTCAGTATGTGTTCAAAACTGTGCATTGAAATTAAATTAAAACCAACCCCCCCAGTGCAGATAGACCTGACACCCATGTACTGGTATGCAGAGGCTGCCACAATGACTGCTACAGTGTTACAGTACTGAACACAGGAGGCTTACCTGGACGCTCCTCTGCTGTGGATGCTGTGGCATCCACCTCCATGATGTATGCGATGATGGATGGTTAGGAGCCGGTGGATGATCCCAGGTTTACCAGGAATTCCTCTGTGACCAAGAGTGGTTGTTCTGCTGCAGGCACTCCACCGATGTCAGCACGGTCCATAGCCACAGTGGCAGCCCTTTGCCATGCAGCATTGACCATATGTATTGCACAGAGTCAGACATGCTTATAGGTTCAGTCCTGTAGCCCTATTTGGTTGACTGCTGTCAGCCCACAGTACTGCATGTTGTATCTGACTTCTGGACAGCATAATGTTATGAAGTAGTTTGAGGCCATCCAGGATAACATTGTTTTCAGCATCTGAAAATGGTGGGTGCCTCCTTTGATACATCCTTCCTGAAAGAGAACAAGAGGGGAACACATCACAGGACCAGATACGTGGATATCCACTATCTACAGACCTTGCACAACTGAAATGGCCTGCACTATCCACTGCTACCTCCCACATCATACCCCACAGTATTTCAACACACTATGTATGTGGCTATCATCAACATAGCAGCAATACCGGTTATGCCCCTGTGTGCCTTGACAGTGTGTGCTGTATGCCTCCACACCCATCAATGCCATCTACTGTGGTGTGCCCCCTTGGGGCAAAGTCCCCCTACTATGTCATACAACCATTGTCAGACAACTAGGTGTGTGTGTGTTATTACAAGTATATGGGGACAGTCCAGCAACACCAGTGTGCCACAATGACAGACAGCAATTGAAACCTGTTGTAGTATATCTTCCCTGTCAGCATCATACCTCTCCAGTACATAGATGTTTGCGGAATGTGTACGTGTCCCTGATATATGTGGTCCTGTTAGCACAAACATGTGGATCTCTGGAAAACAGTTGGCCAATAGTTGATGGTTGTTGCCAGAATATAGAGAATCTGGCTCTCACACACCAGAACCTTCAGAAAAAACTTATGCTACAGTAATATCTGTTACTCTATTCATACTCTTATTTTGTATGACCAATATGGACAGTCTCTCAGGTTGGGCCTGTGTCCCCCCACTAATAATTGTGGTGACCTGAATTCCTGCTGTCGGGGGTTGCTGGGTATGTTTGCCATAGCTCTCACGCAATGAGATACAAATGTCAACGGAACAATGACCTAGCCAGAGTACATCAAGGACAGCCATGGACACCTTTACAATGTCTGAACTATTCCTGTGTGACATTCACAAACAGAGAGGAGCTGAATGACAGTACATAATGTGATATGACAGCTGTGTCCACTCTTACTTACTATCAGTATGTCTAACTCATAATTCAGTAGCTTTTGTACAAGAGCCGACCATTGTAGGAGGGAGTGAGAGGGCCACAACTGTGATTTCATTCACAGGAGGCACAGTTGAGAGGCATGCCTGTAGCTGTTGGACAGCAGAGTATCACCAACATGTCATTCCCAAAGATGTACTACAGGCCTACTGTTGTAATCTCTTTTTCCCATAACTGCATTCTCCCATCTGTGCCCCATTATATGGGAACTTGTATGACATACCTGGTGGAGTGACATAATCCTTTTGTGAAGAAATCCTCAAAAAAGCTTGCTAAATCCTACTCTGTCTTAGTAAAGCAACTTACAGACCTGATTCCCATAGGTAGTTGCTTGCCTTTTGTAGGTCATGCTCATTAACAGGTAATTGCCTGTGCACCAATCTGTGGTTCAGACTTGCTAACTGCAGCCAAAATAGCTGGGTTGCACTATCATTAGCCAATGACAGGGCACCACAATGCAATATATAAGGTCTTCATGTAGGTCTTGACCACTTTTCTAATCTTTGAGATCGACATTAGTGAGGTGTGGAGACTACAGATTTGCAGAGGGTAGATACACGTACTGTCCACTGTTGAGATTTATGAGGTATGTCCACAGTTTTGCATGCTATGTTTGGCCATTGTCCCAAGACATTGTGATTATCTGGCAGTTCAGTGTTAAACATTGTGGGATGAGGTTCATAAAGGGGAAGAGACATGTGAGTGCCAGACATCATACCCATCAGAATATGCATGTGGCTGCAGTAGCTGCTAGTCTATTAGCTCTGTATGTTTGTTGGGGCAGACTGTGACACATGTTCCTGTTGCCTGACCTTTGCCCCCCCCTTTATGTATGGTTTTGTCTGGTTCCCTTGTTCTAGGGGATTGTGAGGTATGGTATTTCTGTAGCAGGTAGCTTAGCATACAGCTGCATATGTTGCAGGCTGCAGCACACATGGGGGGAGTATGTGCGCTTTGGAGGACAGCAAGCTGTATGTGTCACTGAGGGAGCAGTGTCAGCTCTGTCATTACAGCAAAGCCAGGGTGAGGGTACTCATAACAGTCCAGTTGAGGCATGTGCTTAGGGTACCTCTGCAGTGCCAATCAGAGAGTAATAGGCAACATATAGGTAGGCTATATGAATACGTGCAGTGTGTCCCTCCCTATAGGCCTTCGATTTGCAAACATGGGTAGCAGTTAATTCAGTAGCAGCAACCTGTTTTGGTTAAAATTGCATGACTCAGTCATTATTTGCTGTATTCACAAGAATGTAATTGAAGTCCAACACACTGGGTTCAAATCCAGGACTGTGGGTGGCAAAATGTACTGCATGTAAGGCATTTAATAGACTGAGCTACTAACTCAGTGCTGCAGCATGTGTATTTGCAAGATATATGTGCATGCATACAGTTTCTGACACAGGATTTGCATTAGCATGTGTTTTCTGAAGGGTATGAAGTGCGACACTCAAATGTCTGTCATGATTTTCTAACCTTTAATAACTTGCCAGTATTTTACCAGACAGATATGTTTTTGTGAAAATTTTGCCAAAACTAGGGGCAAAACTGTGGACATTCTGCAACAGTCATGTAAAGAATATAATTAAAACAAATGTGGAAGTATATGGGGATAAGCTACCCCATCACTAAACCTCTGGCTCTAACCTGCCTATATAAGGGAACACACGCATATGTCCATAGATGAGAAGATATCACGGCATTGAAGCTAATGGAACCTGCATACAGGAACTATACAAAAGGAAGCAGGAATAGAACTAACATGCTTGCGATGAGAGTTTACATAATGGACTGGGTGATGTTTCAATGGCATCATTAATGTATTAACACCTGTGGCCAAAAGTAATTTGGGATAAGTATAATGGCACCTCCTCTTGAAATGCCTATTCCCCCTAATGAAATGTTTCTCCAAAGCTTTATTGTAACACTGCTAGACAACCTAAATGTGCATTGAATTAGGTAAAACAGACGGCTACATAGTAGTATATTATGGGAATTCTACTCTGGATAAAAGAAAAGCAGAGGGAACTGGTAGGACCTGACAACCAGCCAAATGCCTAGAGGAATCCTGCACCAAATAATAGAAGAGGAGGCCAGAAACATGGTACAAGAAGCACACAGTGAGTAAATTTCCCAAATAATGCTTTAAATCATCTCATCAGACTGAAATACTTTGACTGGGACATGTGAGTTTTCTGAAAACATGGAGCATCAGGGTGATGTATAACAGACCGACAACCAGGTATCTATTGCAATACTGAGACAGGGAGAAACTGGGTAGAATGATTTCTGGGGAAGTAGATAAGCATCTGAATATGCCAATGGTTAGGTGATACTATAACTTTCATGAGTAGAAAGATACATATAACGACATACTGAAAAGAAGCGACAGTACAAATGAATGTACAGAGCAACTTAAAAAGTGGGTGTAGAACTTGGACTGTGCTCATGAAATAGCTGCCATGGATAGTACTTTTTGGTAATTATAAACTAGATTTTGATCATCACTTTCATCTTTTAAGTAGCTATAAGAAATGCAAAATGCAAGTAAGTAGATCTTAATTACATGTATTGAAGTCAGCAATAACAGATGACTATGTTTGCCTTCAGTAAGAATTACTCGTGCTATCTCAGGCCATTCTAAGAGAAAAAAACAAAACTCACCAGTACTTTTTAGCAAGAATTATCAACTAGTGTTCAGGCAATTAGAATAAGAAAGCATTGTGTATTGTAGTAATATATACTTTTAAATGCAAACCTGTGAACAGAATGTTTGGTATAAAATCCAGAATCGAACCAATGAGCTTCCAGCATTGCAGAATGATTCCAAATTTAAATCTGTATTTGAAGGTAAGAGATCCAGTCAGGTCTTAAGGCTAAATGCCAAATTTGAAGAATTAGTTAATGGCAATGGCTGAAAAGGAGGCACATCAGGTACTTGATTTATGATTTAGTGCTGACACTACAGTACAACTTAAAAGAGGGTGCTGAATTTCTGAGTGTGCCATCCATAGGATGAAATGTTAAACTAAGGCCCCACCTGCCTCAGTTGGTGATAGTTCAAGTGGCTGTAAGAGATCCAGTGGCATGAATCAAATAGAGTAGGGGCACTTTATTAAGATTCAAAATATAGAACTTGATTAACCTTCTAAATAAATGCATTTATCTTTTTAACACATTTCAGAAACATCTGAGTCATTACTTGTTGCAACACCTCAACATTGTCCCTTTTCTTATTATAAAAAATATCATCATATGTCTTCTGCCATAGTTCCCATATTAAACTGATGACAATAATAGGTAGAACATTACTTTTCTCATGTGTTAAATCTCCATAATAACAATATTTTTATTTAAAGTTCTATTTTTTTCCATTCTCTGGTTTTGGGCCAACATATACCAAAATATGAATCTGTTGCACATAAAAACTGCTTGTTTCCTCTGCCTGATGTGTTTTGTACAAGCAATTCATTTCACCTTTAGCAGATGTCTTTTTATGAAACAGTCACCATCAAAAAATCACTAATGCCAAATCCATTTGATATTCTGCCCATTCTTTTTAACAAACTTTCTCAATGAATGTCACAATGAATCTTCCACTGTCTAATCTTTTTCCTACATTACTGCACACATGCTTTCCTTCTGTTATAATTCTTTTGCCTTAAATATTTCCACAACCACAAAATTTTACAGTATTTAAACTGGCAATTTTTTTATTTCTTTTTTGCCTTTTTTACACACAAATCTTTGATCAGAATAACATAATTTCTAATAATTCCTTTATTAAACAGTTATCACCTTACATGACTTTAATAATGTGCTTGAAAGATGATGAAATTTAAAAAAGTATCAGTTGATGAATATTTAAGTTACTTTTTTCTCTTCTGACTACAACACTACAGGCATTACGAGCTGAGGTCAAAAGGGACTGTTTCTGCAATTTCAAGAAATGTGATTCAGAAATGTTATCCTCAATGAGCAAATACCTCATTATCATTTCACGTGTCTGTGAATCATGCAGTGTTGCCACTAGAACTTATCAGCACCTTCCTGTGGCAATCACCTCTGGCAGTTCATACATCGTGTTGGCACAGGCCCCCCAGACATTCTCCCATACACATATGTACATCCACACACACACATACACACACACACACACACACACACACACACACACACACACACACACACACACACACACATGCACACAGGGACAGAACATTGTATCTCTAACTGTCCCTTAGTTTACAGAATGTCCCTGATTTATCCTCTTATTTCTTACCCTGCTCCTTGCAAATCAAAGATGATTGCAGTCTTTTTTTATAAAATTTTATTAGAGATTCAATCACAAACAGTAATACCTCCCTCTTAGAAATATTCTTTAATCAATCTTAAAAGAAAATAAAACACTGAATCTTTGTACCTCATATAGGCCTATATCATTATTAAATAATGATTACAAGATATTCATGCCAATTTTAGCCAATAGAATGAAAATGCTGTTATCTAAAACAATAAATAATGACCAAACTGGATCTATATACAATAGATGTACACATGATAATATTAGAAGGACACTCGTCCTTATACATTATGTAAATAAGGAAAATAAAGAAACACTCATAACTGGGTTAGATATAGAGAAAGCCTTTGACTCCTTAAAATGGGAATATCTATTTAAAAGTATAGTATTATATGAATTTCCTCTCCCCATATGTTCACCTCTTAAAAATATATATTCAAATAATTTAGCATATATTAAATTAGGTCCTTTCATCTCAGCATCTATTTATATAACAAAAGACATTAAACAGGGATTTCCCCTATCACCAGTTCTTTTTGCTTTGGCCATTGAAATACTTGTATACTTAATACGTAATAATTTAAAAATAAAAGGGGTGGATGTTTATGACCAATATAATTCTAAAATATTGCTATTTACTGATAATATATTAGTAACTTTATCAAAGTCTAAGGAATCTTTAGAAGAGTTGGATGTAGTGATTGAAAAATGTTATATGATTTCAGGTCTTCATTTTAATAGATCAAAATCAGAATTTTTATTTTTAAATAAGAAAAAAGAATTACAAGTCAAGGAAAATCATATTATAGGAGAACAAGAATCTTCTCTAAAATATTTAGGAATCATGTTATACAAAAATCTAAATGAGTTAGTATCAATAAACTACAAAATTATTGTCACCACAATTAAAAGCTATGTAGAAAAATGGACTAAAATAGTATTAACTTTTGAGGACAGGCTACAACTAATAAAAATGGTTTTACTACCTAAAATTCTATATGTAGCATTAGCAATACAGTTGCTTCCTAACAGAAGTTTTCTTAAAGAAATAAACCCATGCCTACTGAAGTTTTTGTGGTTCCCCAAAAGAAATAGAACAGCCCTAGCACATCACATTAGACCATGGAAACAAGGAGGACTTAATTTTCCAGATATTGAATCATAAATAAAAGCATCCATATTCTAAACTGTCATAGACTGGATAAACCCTAATTATTCATCTAACTGGAAAGAATTATTACTGGTTATATCAACAAATGAGTTTAATCTACTAAAAAAATCTCAGTATTAGGAAAAACTAATAAAGCTTGGTGCATATTAAGTATCAACTTGCAATACAATATAACAAATCCTACTAAAACATAGCTAGTTAACTATATACTATATATTATTATATTAATTCATTTAGAAAATTTATCAGTGCAAACATGGATTTAAAACTATGGTCTGATCTTTTCTTTTAACTCCATTCTTTATAACTAAGAACTACCCTCACAAAATGTATAAAGAAACAATTACTTCTTGGGAGCAAAATGGATTTATCTGTTGGTTTCAATGTATTAAAGATTTAAAAGTTTTAGACTTAGAAATGATAAAAACAACTTATAACAGTCCATCACATGATTGGTTAACACTACAAAGTATCCTTATGTATTCTCAAGATTTATGCAGAATAATTAATAACCCCTCCTTTAAGGATTCACCAAAACTTGTAAACTGCTTATATGGATTTATATATAATAATTATAATAAGGGAAATAGTATTTCAAATCTGTACAAAGAGCTAATAACAATATCTAAATCTTCATATTGGCAGTTTATAACAAAAGGTCACTCAATACAACTAACAGAAGAAATTAAATCAAATATTTTATTATCAATAAAATATACATCTATTACACAATACTGGAAAATATTTAACTGGAAGTACTTACATAGAGCATTTTTAACCCCAGATAAAATAAACAAAATTGGGCATCCACAGTGGTGCAGCGGTTAGCGTTGCCGCATCACAGCAAGAGGTTCTTCAGTTCGATCTTCGGCTGGGGTGCCTTCTGTGCAGAGTCTGCATGTCCTCCCTGTGGTCGCATGGGTTTCCTCCGGGTGCTCCGGTTTCCTCCCAAAGACATGCTGTAGGTGGATTGGACACTCTAAATTGGCCCTAGGAGTGAGTGCGTGTGCCTTCTTTGGAAGGTTGGGTGCTGGGCTGACAACTCAACATCGTAAAACTCCACTGCCAATCATGAGTGGACAGGTGATCCGCTGTGGCGACCCCTAACTGGGAAAAAGCTGAAAGAAGAAGAAGATAAAATAAACAAAATCAACACTTCTACAAATGAAATATGTTGGAGATGTGAGGAGGTATATAAAGCAGATTGGAATCACATATTTTATGAATGTAGTAAACTTAAATCATATCAGAATGGAATTAATTATTTTTTACAAGCTTTATTCAATTAATCTTTTATCTTATCTAAAGCTTTGGGTCTTTTGAATGTGAATGAGGGTACTCACTTAAACAAAACAAACGTATTTATTATGGACAATACTTGCAATTTCAAGAAAATGTACAACCAGAAGATGGAATTCAAATACATCACCAACCTTGGAAGAATTCTACATTCTATTGAAGACTTCAGCATTGATGGAAATCAAAATCAACTAAGGATTTATCCTAGACCATTGGTCAACAATCCATGGAAGAAAGTTATTTCTTTGATAGACACTTTGCAATAGTTAATAGATATTCTCTGATAACTAAAGTATAACTTCTTTGCAGTATTTGTTTACATTGAATACAGCTGAGGGGTCAGGCTGTTGTAAATATTGTATATAGTTATTTAATATATTATATAAATATATATAATAATAATAATATAATAATATATAATAATAATAAATATAATAATATATAATAATATATATTATATATATATATATATATATATATATATATATATATATATATATATATAAAATACTATGGGAAATTTATAATATTATTCAAAAATAAAAACCATTTGAGTAAAAAAAGATGATTACAGTCAGTCAATATTGCCAAATGTTTAAGCATCCTTACTATTATTCAGAAACTACATCACAATGCTGTACCTACTGCTCTATTGACTTTTTATGTGACTTAAACTAACATTTAAAAATTCTCCCTTGTGTCATGTAATATTCTTCCCAACTTTGTTGGAACATCGTGAGCAGAGCCATTTAGAGGTATATCATCATCTCCCAATCCAGACACACCTCATCCTTCTCAACTACTCTTGATTTTACAGAGCATCCCTGATTTTGCCTTATACCTGCCCTCTCCCTCATAACTGAAAAAACATTACAGTTTTGTACTGATGTCTGCATCAGTGCCTTTTACCACTTTTTGTATTATTCTTGTCACTTTCAAAATGGTTTTATTTTAGCATTGTATAGCAATATAAATTTTTCAAAAAAGTCCTTGTCTTCTCCATTTTTGTCATGATCCTCAAAAACCCGTATTCATCTCTGAGCTTAGCCATATAACTATATTGTTTCTGAAACATTCTGAATAATATTGGATTTACTTCCTCTTTTTTTCCTCTCACAGTATACATTTCCTTCCTAAGCTATTATTAAATGTTTTCCTGATTACCTTTATACATTTCCCCGTATCACATTTTCCTGCTTGATCTTTCATCACAATTCATATACTTCTTTTTCAAACTTATATCTCTCACTCATAACCATACATGTCCTTGTTTAAACTTTTTGTTTATAAGACAACCATTTATTCAAGGCTTTATAACCAAAAATTGCAAACAGGTCAAAATGCACTTTAGTATCTGGTCGCTGTATGAAGCGTGCATTGCTTCCAAATATACCTTTAACCAATATATATATATATATATATATATATATATATATATATATATATTTTTTTTTTTTTTTTTACATTTGGGCTTTCCAAATTCAAAATAATAGGCATGCTCTAAATAATATTTTGTAATGGCCCATATAATCTTTTCTAGTAAGTTATTAGAGCATGGAAAATTATCTTTTTTTGTTTTTTTCCCTGTTCTGTAAGGATAATAATGTTTTTTTAGTATTTTCTTCAGTATGATACCATTCGTTCACTCTTTTTTTATCTATTTTTATTAAAATCACCTCCAGATAGTATTAAAATATCCAACATGAAATACTTCTCCATTTGTTTGAACAAGTCAAATCTCTGGCTTTCCTTAGAGTTTGCATAAATAGAACAAAACCTCATATTACTATAGTTACATCCATAGTTGTCACTTCTACATTGTCTTTAAAATAGTTATTTCCCCAAACATTCTTCATAGCAAAAAAGCAAAACAACCCCCCCATAAGACTTGATAAAAATATCACAATTTTAACCAGTGCAAAATTATATACCTTTGTATATAACTATTTAAACTTCATATTTAATAACAACTGAACTGGATTTAATGATAATACCCTTCAATCCACCAGTCTTTTTTCTCATTTATCTTCTTCTGGTTATAATCCTTTTACCAATGGCCTCCGCCTCACTTGCAGACCTTTTCCTCTCCATTAGATGTCCTAACAGATTCCTCAGATAATGTGTCATTCCTGTATTGCACCATTATTCCATCTTTCCCATGCGTATGAACATCTTTCATTATTTTCATCATGTACCCCTATAGCAACTTCTTCTGGAGAATCAACATTAATTCCAGTTTAAAGCCCCTCCCTCCCCATCATGTTTTACATTTTCCCATCAGTACCTTCCTTATTACTTCTATAACATGATCAACAATATTATTTTCTTTCTTCATGTTGCAGTTCGCTCAGGAATATGTTTTCTGTCTGAATTTAGTGTATTCTATGACATAACAGTTGTTTGTATATCCCCTTTCCTTGTAGAGCTCACATTTTCTTTTGTCAAAGAACTTAATCACATGACCATTTTTTTTCACAAAAGCAGCAGTTGTTTGGCTGATCTCAGTAAAATAATGTGCATTTCTTTCCTTTTATCATGGCAAAATTCAGTAAGTAAATTTCCCCTGTTTAAGACCAACCACACATACTCACCACATTCTAAAAGCCACTACTTCTACTGGTTTTCTCTGTGAAATTAATTTTCTTACACTACTCATGTAAATCATTCTTAATTTGAGTCTTAGCAATGTTGGCTGTATGAAATTGAAGCTCTATTTGCCTCTTCTTGTTAATTCTATAACCCTGAACTTTGTAGTCACCCCATGATCTGTTACAAAAAAGTTCTGAAAATATTAGTCACAGAAAAAATATGTTTCAAAATAAATATAAAAAAGTCAAATATATGTGTGCTTGATGGGGGATAATAACACTAGAACTTGACCACAGGGTGCATGCATTATAGATGAGAATACTCTTACATCTGCTCTGTGTAGCTCAGGATTGTTAGTGGCTGCTCATTAGGGAGTTTGTAATAAAGGTAAACCAAGACATAGAATGGTTTCTATGGAAAGACTTTAGACCATGGGTGTCTTGGGACTGGGAAATGGTGCACAATGACTTGGGGGAATTAGTGTCCTAGATGCTGAGCAATATCTGATAGCTGCACAGTAATCCCTATTAATAAGATGCTTAGACAGAGATTGATGGCTTTTGGAAGAAAATCATGTAACATGAATATTCACTTGAAAAAGAAGCAGATATTGCTAAAGTAGTGATAGAGATACAGCAAGTGGAGACATTCTCTGGAACATTGGCAAAGTGTTGGCAGTATGGGGAGGTGTCAGCTGGGAGAACGGACTCACACTGAGTCTGAGAAAAATTGCAGGAGTTTGAGTTGCAAATGCAGGGGATGATAGACAAAAGAAAATTAGTGGGTAGAAACTCATTCAGTTTCAGCCCCATTAGGATGGGATAGAATTCTGTTAAATGTTACAAAGAAAGTTAGGTGATTCCACATCAAAAAGCATGAGAGAGTGTTATTAGATGGTTACTGTTAGTCTTGGAACATAACCAAGGCTTTTTTTGTGATGGCACCCACCAGTATGGTGTACCGGCACCTCGGCTATGACAACTTTTCTTGGATTTTGATGTTTGTGACTTTGTAATTACAAATACAAAATATGTCTTTTTGTTTCTAAGGGTGTCCCCCTTTAAAAACACTGGCCACACACACCTGTGTCAGTACATGCATTGTCGCACATACCTCTTGTTCTTCCTTTCCCCGCGTAATTTAACGTTCGATTCCTTCCATCCTTGTGCTGCTGATTCTTCCGTGGAATTACTGTAGACACACTCCAGGACAGATTTGTGCTGCTTCTGCGAAATGATTCTTCTTCAGCAAGTAAGGTAAGTAGGTTTTGGGATACTGAAAAGTCCATAGTTTTGTGCCATTTGATGAGAGAGTCACTTAAATTTGACTGTAGTTTGTAAAAGAAAAATCTAATTCTGCTTTGTATATATGCATGCAAGAGATCTTAAAATTATCATTTGATAGGATACCACATACTGGTTATCTAACTGTATTAGGAGACAACACTTCTCATGTATTCCCTTATAGGTCCTGAGGTTATAAACAGAATCATTGGATCATTGAATATAGAGAATGATATAGATACCCAGAATTGTCTGATTTAGAAAAATAACTTTTGTGGCTTGGATCTGAATGTAGCATTGTTATTAAACTTCTAGGCTTGCCATGGATTTTTCATAACAAAAGCTAAGTTTAAACACAAGGCTGCACTAAGATAACTTGGTAACAAATTGTTGAGAGCAAATGACAATGACCAACTTTATAGTCATCTGATCTGAGTAGATGCAATTTGCTCCTGATAGTCTGGTAAAGAGAGGCAATGAACTGTAGACCCAGTGCCATTTGATGCCAGGTTTATTCAGACAGCCATGGGGGTGGGGGCAGCTGGACAAATGTAGGAAACCCAATCACATAGTGAGGGTGCCATATGAACTACAAGCATATGCTGTTGCGGGAATGAGTTCAACTCTCATTTCCTGAGAAGCTTCTCCAATTTACAGCTGAAAATATGGAGATACTCTAAATGGAACTATACAATGCCTCATTATTTGAGACAGCAGCAATGAGTTGTGGTCAAAATATGTTTGGTGCGTGCTACTGTGAATATTGACTAATAAAACATCTGACAGTTAAGGCCTACTCATAATTGTCTGGCTCTTATTAGATAATCTCATGATCTTTATATGACAAAATTTGCCTAATCTAATCTATTTGATATATTTGCTGTAGACATGTATAGCTTGGTTTGGCTGTTACAGTTCAATTGCATTTATTTCCATGATAGTTTTGATTTGGTTTAACTGGTGGTAATAAGTGTGGCTTATTGCTTTTGCCAGTCCCTGTCTTTGGTTACCATAGTTCAGTTTGGTTTACTAACAAAATAGTTTTGCTTGTTAAAACTAGCTGGAATACTTGTGTCTGATTGTTTTTGTTTTTTTTTTCTCATAATTTTGTCTTGATTGTTGCGTATTATTTGTCAACTGGTAAACCAGTCAGGTGCATATGACTGTGTCATCTAGGGATACATCATTTAACTTTTTTGCTGGTTCTTGGTTTTTAACCATAGTTTTCAGTAATTTAATAGCTGGTTTGTTTTGATTGTTCATGTTCACAGGAATGCTATTTATGTGGGTTTTAACTGTGATCATGACTTCCCTTATGTTCTTTACCTATTTCTTTCCTAGCCATTAGCCTCCAGTATCTCCTTGATGTATAGGAGTCTGAGAATGTATAGTGTCTTTGCAGTCAAAAAAATGCCCCATTTAGGGATAACTGGTGGTTAGTTAATTTGCTCAGGCTCAAACCCTGTACCTTAGTTACAGGAAACAAGAGTATGAATCCTCTACATCCAGCTACCAAGGTAGTAAAAAAAATTGAGTTTTAAGGAGTTGAGTGTATAGCTCTCAACTGTCCAGATTTTTGCCTCATATTTTAGATCTGTTCCTTGTAAAACTTGTGATTTTCTGCCAAATCAGTGAGGACTGAATTCACTAAATAATGACAGCCATTTAAGTTTCAATCTTTGTGTCCTTCAGAAAATGCATGGTAACACAAAATATTTTATTCTAGCAACTTTCTAAGATCATACAAGCACTATTTAAAAATTGTCCCTGTTTTAGGCCTTTGTACCCCATTAATTTTGGCTTTGTCCAGATTTCTTGTGCTATAAGTTTGAGAGGTATGTTATGGTTGAGTGCCAATGGCATTTTACAAGGAACTGAGTGTGAAGTGCATTTGATAAGGAATTGAGAGCTTCAGGATTAAGAGAAGTTTAGTGCTGCTTATGCTAAGTCTGTTTACAATGTGCAACTGTTGTTTAGCAAATGGTATCACTATTGCGCTAAAGATTTTAAAAAATATTATTAGAAACACAAGTAGCATGCTTGCTTTTGATGAAGAAAGCTGTGGGCTCTACTCCCACAGCGTGTAAATGGATTGTTGATACTGTGTTGTACTTTAATGGGAGGGGTGCTGCAGTCCTGAGTATGTCCTCATTCGGAGGAGATGCCTAGTAACTATGAACCTTTTGTCAGTTTGTCATCCATTCCCTATTGTAATATTATCAGCTTACTATTTTTTTAATATAACATAAGCAATTTATACTTCCCAGACAGCAAGCATCGAATTTGTAGATGAAACACTGAAATATAAAGTTCTTTGCTAGCAGCAACCTCTTCATTAGTTACAGATCTCTTTAATGTGGAATTATTCAGATGACTTTTACTTCTGTAGAGATTGTGCATATTGGCTAATATTGATGGAGTATAATGACAGAAGTGTGATTAGACTTTTACTGATGAATGTTCTGAATTGGGCAGTTTTGTCATTATTGGTTAATACATTTTAGGTTCATAGGTTTAATGGTGTGTACTAGGCTAATGGCCCTGGGGCCTTTACAAGCCTAGCTATAGGATTACCCTGGCATAGTGCCACCCGACCTTAGTTCCCAGTGCCACTGTCGAGTAGAGCCACTGGAGCTATCCCTGTGGTGAATTTTCTGTTTCCCATCCACTCATCAAGATTTCTCTTGAAGAGGGTCAGTGAGGTGCTCTTCTTGACATTTATTGGAAGTCTGTTCCATAGCATGGGCAGTCTCTGGGTTATGAACCTGTCCCTCCAGCAAGTTCTGTTAATTGTGGTAATGAGGTTGAGGTCTCCTGAGTGTGTGGTGTGAAGGGATTGGGATTTCTTTAGATGTAGCATTTCTCAAAGAGCTGGGTCAGACATGGCTTTGTAAGTCAAGCAGAGATCGCCTCTAAGTAGGAGAATAGTTGGAGTTTTTTGAGTCTGTCCATATAGGACAAGTGTTTAAGGCCTAGGATCCTCTTTGTGAGGTACTTTTGTGGCCTCTCCAGTTGTTGCAGGTGTCTAGTGAGGTACATGTCAAATGGGGCACTGTACTCGATGATCAGCCTAATGAGGGAAGAGTAGAGGGAGAGAATGACCTCTTTCTTCCTGGATGCAAAACCCTTAGTGATGAGATGTGCCACATAGAAGAACATTCTGACCACAGTGGCAATGTGGTGATCAAAACAGAGGTTTCTGTCAACCTGTGTTCCCAGATCTTTTATAACGCCTTCTATGTTCAGTGGACTACCATCAATGTGATAATTCATGGGAAACAGGTTTTTTCCCAAAGGGGATGACGACACATTTTTTGGCATTGAGCTTAAGGCCATGGGTCTAACACCAGTCATTGGTCTCAGTGAGGCCATTCTGTAGGACGCCAACATCACTTGGGGAGTTAATAATTGCTCCCAACTTGCAATTGTCTGAGAACTTTGTCAGCCCAAGTCACTTCGTGTTGTCCTGAACTTCAGAGAAGTAGATACCAAACAGGAGAGGACCCAGGACCGAACCTTGTGGGACTCCACTCACGACTAGTTGGCAGTCTGAGTTGGAGTCAGCTACTTTCACACTGTGGGTTCTATCTGTGAGTCAGTTTGCAATCCACCTAGTGATATAGGGGTTGATGCCAAGCTTAGTGAGTTTTTCTACGATTCCTGAGTGAGAAATTATATCAAAAGCCTTAGCTAGATCAAGGTAGGCTGTATGAACCACCCTGCCTTCATCCACAGCTGTGGTGACTGATTCAAAGAAGTCGACCAAGTTGAGCAGGCATGATCTACCCTTCACAAAACCAAACTGTATGGGATCCAGAGTTTGGAGATTCCCTATATCCTTGTTTATTAGGTCCATGATGATGTGTTTCATAGCTTTGCATATCAGACTCGTCATGCTAATGTTTCATTGCTTAATGGAAAAATGTTCAAAACTACAAATTTAAAACATGCTGTAACAAGTGTTGTTTTATTATACAGACAATATAATTTAATACAATCAGGAAGGTGAATCAAAGAACACATGCATGCACAGTCCTAAAAATGTGTACAAGGGGCCTATGATTTGAAAACTGCCCAAAGGTAAACATTATCTGGCACTGGCCAGATGCATTTTCTTGGAATGTTGGTTTCACTGCTGTTTAAATGAATGTGAGTTTCAAGGGCAGATACGTTTTAATGCTAAGTCTGTTTTCCTTGTGAGACTCTATTGCTGTGTTTAGCAAATTTCTATCAGTGTTCGTGCTATAAAATTTGAAATAAAAGTTTTAAATTAAATCCAAATAAACATTGCAGAAGTAAAGCAGAAAACAGTATGCACACTGAGAAGTTTGAACAGTGTTTATAGTAAATGGGGAGAAATAGCTAAGTAATGGGACTCTGGAATGGCTGCGGGGGTGTGCTTTGGGGGGATGGACACAAACACAAAGCATGTGTACTGCCACCTTTTTGATTACAAAAAAAGCACTGAATATAACATTTATTTAATGGTTTTTTGGCTTTGTAAGTGGATAAGGATAACTGAATGTAAAAACTGTGTGTTACTGAGCGTAGTCATAGCAACTGGAAAATATGTGTTTCTAGGAATGAAATAAAGAGTCTTGGTTAAAATAAATAAATACCAAAAATTATTAATTTTCTAAATGGACTATCATCTGTATCTGGATAAGTGGCATACCAATGGCTTCAAGATATGCACCAGAAGTTACACCTATTTGGACCATTTTCACCCGAATATAGGAACTGCAATAAAGACTTTTGAGGACAGGCTATAAACGTCCATTATCAGTCTTGATTTAATACTGCAGCATTAAAAAAAGGTCATTCACCGTGATTTTGGACATCAGGAGCCACAACATCTGCAGTTATCGCCTTCCTTTTTCAATCAAATGTCTCTTCCAATTGAATCACATTCACCAGCTCTTCTTCTGTGCATTCCATATCATCCACTTGTAACAGTTTCTGCAACTGCGTATCTGATGAACCACCTTCATCAACTTCTGTCACAGTCACTCAGATCTTTCCACCATCACTTTTCAGTTCTCTGCTCCTCACTTACAACAGCAATCGCAGTTCATCACATTTCTCCAAACTGCCACTCATTGGCAATACCCCTTCCGTTTCATACCTCTTTCTTCTGTCATGCTGTCTTTCTTCCCAGCCACATATGCACTAGAAATAGAAGACCCAGACTTGAAAAGAATGAGGGAATTTTCCTGATGTCCTTGCAATCTTTCTTCTAATCAATATGAATACCACCTCAGGTCTCGTGAAAATAGGTCACTGGTCTTGTTGGACTAACCTGTTCAACAAAACATAAATAACTAATGTCTTTCTAATGTTAAGCTAATCTGCTGTTGTGAACCTCATTTTATATGCAGATTTACTATCAGAGACCGCAGGAAGTGCTTTTTCAGCCAGATTCTACTAGGAGTTAGCAAACGGGATATATTGCAGAGTACCAAATGATAACTTGACACATTAGTATTTCTAGGCAAAGGCTTGTTCTGACTTCAAATAACAAGCTAACAGTATATGTTTGATTTGATAGCTACATAACATACCATTGCCCTCTCACTGTGATCATTCACTTATTAATAGTGGGAATTCTATATACTGCCACATATGGACATAATTCTAGGCAATCACAAAATCATGTGAATAGTAGCACATTTGGTTCTTTGTTTAGAACACATACATGCTGAATGTAGAATACCATTCTAGTTGTCAAATGATTCATTTTTTGTATAAGAAAGTCTCAAACCTCAAAATACCTTCATCTTGATAGACTGATATTGGCAAGTATCTCTGTATTGCAATAGCCTCTTTCAATTATATAAAATGCAGTTATTGTTTTTGCACGACAGCACTTCAACAAATCAAAAACAAACAGTGTACTATCAGGATTTCAGCTATTCTTACACTGTATAAATAATACTAGGACAAACTCCCTAGCATTTGGATTAAAAAATCAATTTCCTTGACCTCTCCCATGTTTTAACGATGGTGGAAATATATAATCTTCTAGCCTCAGATCATCACACTATCATTGATGCAGAGCTGCTGATATCCAACATGAAAATAAGCAAAGGGCTTTTTTTTTGTTCTTCTTTCCCCGGTTAGGGGTCACCACAGCAGATCTTCGGTCCGGTAATGATTGGCAGTAGATTTTTACGTTGTCGAGCTGCCGGCCCGACGCCCAACATTCAACAAAGGCATGCTCATTCACGCACGTCTTCCGAACGCCACTCAACCATGGGAGGACATGCAGACTCCACACAGAAGGCGCTCCAGCCAAGAATCGAACGGGAGAACCTCTTGCTGGGTGGCGACAATGCTACCGCTGCAGCACCGCGGCTCTCATTTATTTTTTCACTGTCATTAATATAGAGGATTATGACTATTTCTCCAATCACATCCACAATATTATATGGTCAAGGCATGGATGCCAAGAAATTCATCGCAAGAGTGACGCTCATGAGATAAATCTTGGCATCCATGTCTAAAAAACATAATATAGGATAATGATTAGAGACTTGATCGTATTTCTTTGTAATGTGTGTAGCTTTATCTGCCCCATATACTACTAGCTATAGGAAAAAAAGACATGTTTTACTAGCTTTGAAAACTGGTAAAGTCCTAAGCAAGTATTGCCAGTGCTTACTGATTACATTTTAATATCGGGCAAAAGATATGCTAGTTAAGAGCTTCTCCAAGAAACCTAATATTAACAACGCTTAGAGAGGTGCTTATAGCAATAACCCACACCTGGGTGTGGGTAATGCGGGATTTAACCACGGTTGGCGTGGTTTGGTCCCGAGGGCGAAGCCTGAGGGACCAAACAAAGACAACCGTGGTTAAATCCCGCATTACCCACACCCAGAAGTGGGTTATTGCTATTATACTATGACATTATTTAAGAAAAGAAACAATTACTTTTCTTAAATAATGGCATTGTATAATGCCTCTTTGCTGCCCTTCCGCAGAGAAAGCAAGATCTCCGTTGCTTTTTTACTGTTTCGCTATGTTAAATGGGTTTAACATAGCGAGACAGCTTTAAAATAAGCAACGGAGATGTCCGTTGCTTATTTTAAAGCTGTCTCGCTATGTTAAACCCATTTAACATAGCGAGACAGGTTTAAAAAAAAGCAACGGAGAAAGCAAGATCTCCGTTGCTTTTTACACACTGTGTCACTATGTTAAAGGAGTTTAACATAGCGAGACAGCTTTAAAAAAAGCAACGGAGATCTCCATTGCTTTTTTTAAACCTGTGTCGCTATGTTAAACTCTTTTAACATAGCGAGACAGTGTTTTAAAAAAAGACTTATACTAATGGAAAAAGTCCGGGCGACCAGACCTTTTTCCATTAGTATAAGTCGATTTACAATGTGCATGCTGGCCAATCAGCGTGCACATTTTGGAATATTAATAGGGGGTCATGGTATAATAACAATTAAACACTCCTCTTCATGTTGATAAGGTTGGGTCTCGCGGTAAAGTAGAGTTGAACTAGCATGTCTTTTTCATGATAGTGTAGGGTAATCATGGCACTTTATGCACAACAGAACTGTTAATTATCACAATCTTCCAAGCTACCCCCACCTGGGTGTTCATCTTTGGATCCCCATCCAAATTTTCCATCTAGAACTACAATAATTGCTGGAACTTAAAACATGTTTACTCTTTGAGAACCAACAGCAGAATTCTTTAAGTAACATCAAACATTTCTATGGCAATTGCCAAGTCTGTTATACAGTCTGCATTTCAAACACTGTTTGTACCTTTAGCATTTGTCAGCATTGTGGCCTCATCTCTTCATTAATTATTGACGAGATTTCATATCACACATTTGTAACTACTGTGGAGCAGTTATTTTCAAAAAGCAGTTTTACTTTCTACTGTTTGTACTGTTTTACTGAGTGACACTGGTATAGACCATGAGATGAGAATCCAACATGACTATGGTAAAATTGATGAAAAGTGGAAAAGACATGAGCAGACATTTAGTATTTTGACAATCATTCATCTAAACAGTGACCAGTTTTATGTGTATTCTCCTGTTAATACAATGTCACTGCACAGGAAAAGAAATGCATACTCCATGTTGACATTGTCAGGAGTATATGCTGAAAATCTTGCCTCAGACTAAACAGGACTGCAGAAACAATAAGCCTGTTTTCAACTTGAGAAACATTCTCATATAACTTTAGTAGTTTTTACTGTTCTGTTTTATACTTTGTAGTAAATGCACCCCCCCCCGCATGTTTACAATTTCTCACTTTTTAGATGCTAGCAAAAGAGTATTTTAATGTCAGCAAACTAACTTGTACATGGGAATTTCGAAAGTTCACAATGAAATAATTCTGTAGTACCCAGACATTGCACATGAGGTGGGATCCAAAAGAATCTATACTGAACTTTTATGAGATGGTGGTAATTGTGAAGTTTAAGCATTTGTGGCCTGTATGAGGAAGGTGTGCTTGGGAAGTTCTCTGTGTTTTGATGAGTAGTTTAGATGGTACCATCGTCAGTAATATATCACTGCCACTTTATATGTGCATGGTCAATGGCTTCTAAACTTCAATGGTGCTTTCCTGCCCTAGTTTCACAAAAACAAAAACTGCCATCATATATTTTCTATCTATGAACTCCTTAGCCAGGTCAAAAAGATTGTTCAAATTATTGAAATAATTTGTTCATGCAAATTATGTATAAGCATGACTATTATCATGACTTAAAAAAGAAGCTTGGTGACATTTTAACTTGACAAATCTTTTATACAAAATAAATAAGGCTAATACCCAAAGCATATGTTTGCTTTCTAAATTTTAAATTTTGCTTTTTATGAGAAGCAGTGATTATCCTTTTTACAGTGTTAGCATTTCTGTCGATCTTTTTTTCTGTTCTTTTGTCTGTTAATGCTTCTGTTGCTTGCTGCATATGTGATATGTGAATTATGAAATATTTCATACTGTTGAGTTATGGCTGCGTATAAACTTATTACACATACTATTATCTGCTGTACACAATTGTCATTACAACATACTGTTATCTAATGTACACAGTTGTCAGTATAATTCAGCTATTCAGTTTCCACACACAAGAATTGTTTCCCTCGAATACAAAAATGAAATTAACAATAAAACATCTCATTATTTTTATTAAACAGCCTGTCACTATTTAGTGTGGACTGGGTGTGAAGGTTCTCCTACTCCTCACTGAGTGCAAACTGGACAAGGTTCAGTCTGGCCAGGTTCAGCTTACCTGTGTTGAATGGGGTACGGTTGGAAGTTAGAGATGCTAGTTCCAGAGCTCAAAAATATGGTTCTTTACTAGAAACCACAAAGAATGAAACTCACTGTTGCATATTAAAAGCATTTTTTCCAAGGGGGCAAGCTTGCCTTTACTCTCCTGAGAGTTCAGCTACACCCTTGCATTACCTTCTGTTCTATATACTAGCTTTCAGACTGCTGTTCCTCTGATAAAGGGAAATTCTTCTAGATGCAGTCATTTCAGATTTAATATATACTTTCTCCAATTACAATTAATGTCTCGGAGTTTCAGGGCTTGCAGCATGTTGCTTTGAATACACAATGGGAACCCATATTAAAATCCCCAGTCACTGAAAACATACCAGCAGCGATTCATTTGTTTTCATGTATTTACATTTCCTTCATGTTGGCGTAAGCATGAAGTTGGTATATATAAGTTCAAAGGAAGGGGTGTTGGGCTTGTTGTGCGCATGGGAGAGAGGGTGAAGGGGGACTTATCCCCATACAAAAATGCATACATTTAATGTTCTTTCTTAGACTGAATTCTCAGACAGTTGCACTGGGCAAGTTGTCTCTTCACCAAGTTGTAACTTAAAGACTAACAGTAAATAAAATTTTAAGTCATCATAACAATAAAAGTGTCATTATTCCACAAGTCCCAAAATGTATCACAAATCTCATGAAGTGAAGTTACCATCAGTTTGTATGGGAACTCTGTTATTCTCAATATAAACTACACCATTCATATTCTTTATTATGAAGATGATATAACACCATTGCAGGTTCCATAATTTGTGATCACATTAGAGGTTCACAAGCATATTGCACAGCTAATGGCACAGCAGTGTCTGGCCAGACTATCACACGAAACCTGGACACATTTACAACAAGAGGTATGAGCAGCACAGTATAGTTTCAGTCTCCATATTTTGTGACTTCCAAGTGTTTCATTGATTCATGCTGCATGAAAAGCCTTTCTGTTAGCAAAATTTACACTCATCAATTTCTAAATGGAGCAATCTTCTTTTCCAAGGTCAAACCATACTTTTATTGTATGACTGTCTGAGATAATTTTCCAGATCATTATTCTTAATTATACTGTTATATAATTAGGATTTTAATGAATAGGGCCGACCTAAATTCTTCAGAGCTTTACAAACCAAAGTTAGAAAGTTCTGTCTTATTGCATAAATACTTTTTTGGGATAAAAAGTGACAGTGTTACCTACTTGAACAATTGAATACCACTATTGCAGAATATCTAATCAAGTACATGAAGGTTGCAAGTGCTGAGTTTAAGAACACATAGCACATATAAAATAGTTAAGAAGCTGTATTTTTCATCTACATTCTCATTTGATTTAAGCAGTGACTGCTCTGACTGTTACAAGACTACAATTATACAATGACTGGCAATTAGTATTCCAAAACATGCACACTGATTGGCCACCCAACCAGCATGCCCGTTATAAATCCGACATATACTAATGGAAAAAGGTCCAGTTGCCCGGACTTTTTCCATTAGTATATGTCCTGATTTTTTTTTGTCTGTGTGAGCACAGGTAGCAACGGAGAAAGTAAGATATCCATTGCTATAATCTCGCTACGTTATACGTTTAACATAGTGAGATATCTTTAAAAAAGGGAATGGAGATCTTCCTTTCCCCATTGCTTCCTCTACACAGCTCTGATGTACTGCATAAGCGTGGAAACACAAGTTCCGTACGCATGCGCACTACATCAGTAAAAGCCCCAGGAGAGCGGAAATCCGCAGAAGGGCACCACGGAGGTATTATGCAAAGACATTATTTAAGAAAAGTAAGTATTATTTTTCTTAAATGTCATTGTATAATAGCAATAACCCACGTCTGGGTGTGGGTAATGCTAGATTTACCCATGGTTGTCTTTGTTTGGTCACTCAGGCTTCGCCATTGTGACCAAACCACACCAACTGTGGGTAAATCTAGCATTACCCACACCCAGATGTGGGTTATTGCTTAAATATATAATGGTACTTGAGCTTGTAAAGAATTAGCCATATGAATGTGTGTGTGTGTGTGTGTGTGTGTGTGTGTGTGTGTGTGTGTGTGTGTGTGTGTGTGTGTGTGTGTGTGTGTGTGTGTGTGTGTGTGTGTGTGCGCATGTCTGTGCATGTGTGTGCTTGTAAAGAATTAGCCATATGAATGTGTGTGTGTGTGTGTGTGTGTGTGTGTGTGTGTGTGTGTGTGTGTGTGTGTGTGT
Organism: Protopterus annectens; assembly: GCF_019279795.1. Classification (NCBI taxonomy): domain Eukaryota; kingdom Metazoa; phylum Chordata; order Ceratodontiformes; family Protopteridae; genus Protopterus; species Protopterus annectens. The sequence continues at coordinate 306,720,178 of NC_056726.1, forward strand.
GTGTGTGTGTGCATGTGGGTGTGCATGCCTGTGTGTGAGTGTATGCGTGTGCGTGCGAGCGTGTGTGTATGTTCCTGAATGTCTCTAAGAAACTTCTTTATACTTTGTAGCATTTTCTAATGCTCTGTACAATATAAATATCACTTTTCCTAAGTATTGTGTACTCCAATCATCCTAAAAGTGCTGTTTCTTAGTTAATGGAGAGAGAACCATCAAATGCATTTTACTTTTTCTCAGTCTCTGATAATAGCTCCTAAAGAGCTGTCATGAAATGTCTTTTGCATCTCGTTATATGTTAATAGCTTTCCTTACATTTTGAAGATGTTTCTTTTAGCATTCATCACTGCTTCATTTACATTATCCCCAGATACTGTCCAAGATTTTTTCTCAGCTTTGTGATACCGTTTTATAATGTTTTTTTTAAATGGTTGCTTCTGTTTTTTAAATTCCTTCTATCCAACATGAAAATGATAGAAATTCCAAGAACTGCATATACACACATATCTTTCCTGGATTTTTTATGGAGCTTTTCTTATTTTTCTTAATTTAATTAGACTGATATTCTTTGATTTTTACACCTGATTTTATAAACATAATTAAGTCACTTACACAGTGTGATATTTTACATTCTCCAGTCTGTTGTGTATTCACACAGAAAATGATTTGTTAGCTAATAGTTAACTACTCAGAGACTGGTATTAAAAATAAAGAAGAGAAAGAGGCAGCCTGTATTACAGAATATGTCCAGAAATTTGATATCTGACACTGATAATTTTTCAAATTAACAATGTTACTGTGTAAAAATGAATTTGCGCAATATGTTAATTCATTTGCTTAGTAAATCCCAAGAGGTCTATGTCCTTTTGCAAGTGATAAGGCCATGAGTAGAATTTATGACTGGGACGTTTTTTGACTTGAGAAATTTTGATTGGTATACAAGAAGAGTTTCTATGCATTTCATCAGAAAATGCCATGGGATGTTTAGCAAAGAGTATGCAAATATTTAAATTCATAGAGTTGTCTAATGCTACAGATTTGACTGCTACTGTTGTCACAGTTTAAACCACTGGTAATAACAAGTCCCAGCAAGTACAATTCAAGTACACGTAAACTGCTCTTACGAAGATCATTTTACAAGAGGTACAGCTGATTCACTGAATCTATGGAGAGCATGTTGACAACGGTTAAGTAATAACATGAAAAGTAATCACAGGTGAAAACTAGGTTGATTGGAATGATTTTGATTAATTGTATGATTTTTAATAACTATGCATTATAACCTTCTATGTATGATTATTGCATGATTTTTGGATAAAACTAGATAAATTATAATATGTTTTGCAAAAGTCATGCATTGATGAGTTACTTGTTTCTACTATTTGAGGTTACTGTGGAATCTGCGACAGAATGTGCTTGGGGGCAGCCTGCAGTGTTGATCATGGGGAGTCAGCCCATTCCTGAGTAGTTATGACCTTTAGTTGTCTTACATATCTAGTTTTTCTTTTTATTCACTTGCAAAGCAGATGCAATCCCTAAACCTTAACTTTTATCTTAGCTTTCTGTGGAATATGTCTATGTAAGAAATCCACAATAGCAACTGACAGAAATAAATACCATATAGAACTGTCAGTGCTATAAGACTGACTCACATTTATTAAAACACAACGGTGCAAAGGCTCTAGTGAGTTAGTGATTTCAATAGTTTTAGAAATCTGTTTCTACTTGCATAGAATTTACTACTTCAGTGACTTGAAGTATGGAGAGGTTACAGGTGTAAAGAATTGTTGTTTGTGTTGCTGGTACTTGATAATCTCTATTATTTGTGTATAGTTCACTAGAGCCTTGTTAAGGTCTGCTCACAGTTGTGGTGACCCTCCCTACACACACACACACACACACACACACACACACACACACACACACACACACACACACACACACACACACTCACACTTCAACTTCATACTTTATTACGAAACTATCCAACAAAATAGTCAGGGCAAAAGTTAAAACAATAAAGCAATAACATCTAAAAACAGTAAACAAATACTAGCAATGGTAAAAAATATATATTATGTACAATGTATATACGAAGTCAAGTAAGCCATACCCAGCCAGCCTGGTAGTAATTGTATATCCTTTTGCTTTATTCTCTTCCTGTTTTGAATATATAAAATGTTTTACTTGTTCTTATTTCTCATCTGCTCATTTTTATAGCCATTAGCTTTTTTCCCTACCGTCTTATGTTTAAATACCCCCAGCACCCCTAATGCATAAGGTCTTGCCCATTTTCAGGCAAACATGGAATCAGTGTAGTGCCATTAACTCATCCTTTTACAAACCAAGTAAACTAAACATGGCCTGTATAGTAGTAGCTATTTTATCACATGACAACACTCTAGATTACTTGTGGGCCCTTGACGGAGCTCCAGCTTCTGAGAAAGAGTGATCCCTCCACCCAAAAAACAGTTGAACAGAAGGCTGCTGAAATTATCAGAATTTTGACAGGAATCTATAAACACAGGGGTAAGTTAAATTGTATTGTTATTATCCTACATAAAAACTGTAGTCATCTAAGTGTAAGACAACATGCAGTCTCTGGCAAATCAGTGCTGTATCTTGTGAAAAATAGTATGTGCCCACGGTTGCTATTATGACACAGCATACACACAAGCCTAGCCATGTAAAAAACTGAGTACCCTAATTGACCATTGTTAGACAGTCATTGTTAGCAGAGCAATTCTATGATCAGCACTGATGACCCCAGTCCATGATGGGCATAGGTGCCACCTCGGGGGTGAATTTACAGTCACCCAACCAATTGTCAAGGTTGCACTTAAATAGGGTCATTGAGGAGCTCTGCTTCACATGAATTGAGAGCTTGTTTCAGAGATGTGGCAACCTCTGGGAGATATATCTGTCTCTCCAACATGTTCTGTTAATGTCTCAGGCTAGGTTGAGATCCCTGGAGTGAGTAACTTGTCCTATTTGATTTGCAGATGTGCAAGCATTTCCATTAGGGCAGAGTCAGAGATGCTGTATAGGCCAGGCACAGGTCACCTGTCAGCAGCCTGTATGATACAGAGTACAATGACAGGGCTTTCAATCTTTTCATGTAAGTCATGTTTTGGACGCCCTGGATTCTCTTGCTTAAAAACTTCAGTGGTCTTGCCAGTTAATGCAGGTGTCTGGAGAGACACATACAGAAGGGAGCATTGTCTAATAAGGGTTCAGTACAGTGGAGTTATAGCCTCCTTAGTCTTGGATGAGATGCCCTTATTTATGAGATGCGCAATGTGGAAGGCTTTTCTTACCACTATGGACACATGGTGATCAAAGTTTAGATTGCTATCAACCTGTGTTTCCAAGTCTCACACCACTGGGTTTGAGCTTAGAGGGGTGCTATCTATATCATAATTAGCAGGAGCTACTTCTTTGTCAAAGGGGATAATGAGGCATTTTTTGCATTTAGTTTTAGTCCATGACCTTGGCACCAGTTATTTGTCTGAGTCAGCCGTTTCTGTAATATGCTTACATCATTGGGAGACTCAAAGATTGCGCCCAGTTTGCAGTCATCTGCAAACCTGGTAAACCACAGGCCATCTGCTTTTGCAGTAGAGAGCCCAGCACAGATGCTTGTGGTACCCAACTAGTAACTGGTCTACTGATGGAGGTGGACTCCCCAAATTTGACAGTATGTGTTCTGTCAGTGAGCCAGTTGGCTACCCATCTAGTGATGTATGGGTTAATCCTCAGCTGGGCGACTTCCTTAATGATCCCTGACTGGGGGATTGTGTCAACACCCTTGGCTAAATCAAAATAGACAGCATTTATGGATTTGTTCTCATCCAGAGCTTTGGTGACATTCTCAAAAAAGTCCACCAGGTTTAATAAGCAAGAACTTTCCTTGATGAAACCAAACTTGCTTGACTCAAGAGTTTTAAGGTTGCCTGTGTCCTTGTTGATAAGGTCTATGATGATTCTTTCCTTGGCCTTGCAGATAAGGCTGGTTAGGCTTATGGGTCGATACTTTTCTGGGATGGTTGATGGACCCCCTTTGTGTAAGGGGATTACTGTTGCTGTTCTCCACTCTGCAGAAACAAAGCCAGTGCTCAGGCTATGGTTAAAGAGAGTGCCAAGTGGTTCCACTAGGTCTTGTTTTAGATTATTTAGTAAGCAACTTGGGATGTTATCTGGTCCCATAGGAAGCCATGTTTTTGGCCTTGGAGAGTGCTTGTATGACCTGTTCTTTGGAGATACTCGGACTGGAAGTGGACTGGTGTCAAGAATGCTTTGGGATATGGCTGATGGCTGATAGAGACATGGGGGTGACATTACTGCCAAATCTGTAAGCTAGCAGGTTGGCAATTTCTTCAGGTTCAGTGTATGTGGTACCATCCACTATAAGTTCAGTACACAGCTGGGCATTCCATTTTAGGTTTTGGACAGAGCTAAACAATGCCTTATGATAGCCTTTAGCTAGGGATGCTAATTTAATCTCATAACTAGCCTTAGAGAACTTTACAAAATGTCTGATTTGCTTATTCAAGCTGTGGAGGGAATTCTTCCTCTGTTGAGCAAGTTCCCTCCTGTTCTTAGATATCAGATTCTTTCTTTCTTTTGTTATATAACTTATTTATACTTACAGTCCACCAGATTGGCTTGTTTTTTTTTTTTTTTTTTGAGGACCTGGTTTTAGTCTTGTCAGGTAGAGCAGAGTCAATACATTTATTTAAGTGGCTATACAGGGCATATGTGTACTCTTCTGCATAAAAGTCATTGTTGACTGTGTTAGTAGGGGCTTTGAAACTTTTTATGCCATCACTTAATAGGCTATAGTTTGCTTTGGAGAAAGTTTTCATTTTTTTTGCTCCTGTGGAGGTGTCAGGTCTGATCTTTACTTCAAATGAGACTGATTTATGATCTGACCTTACCAGGGAGGGTAACACTCACAGGGTAGTGCAGTGATCCCCCTATGTTGGTCAGCACTAGGTCTAGGACATTTGAGCACTTTGTGGGGGTGTAAACCAACTGTTCCAGGGCATTTGAATTAACAAAATCCAGGAACCTCAGAGTGATCATATTTGTACACTTATAAGTCACCCAGTCTATGAAAAGATAGTTGAAATCTTCCTTGACCATTGTGTTTGACTGTATACTGAGTAACTCTAGCAAGTCCAGATAGGCAGTGTGCTTCTCCTGGTTCATGGTGGGGGGGACCAGTAGCTAGCGATGATGTGGTAGGGTATTTTGCCTGTAGTTATTTGGACCCAAAGTAGCTCAAGAGAGTCATAGTGTTTTACCAGTCTTGAGGTGTATTTGGATTTAATGAAGATGGGTACACCTCCACTTTTGATTCTTTTATGCTTGTTTTGAGGTCTGAACATATGAAAGGCATTGTAGCCTTGTATAGCCGGGGTGCTCTCTGTGGGCTTGAACCAATTCTCAGTGACTGCACAAATGTCAGCTTCTTCCAAGGTGAGGAGTGCTTCCAGGGAGTGTAGTTTACTGTTTAGGCTCCTAGCATTAAGGTGCATGACTTTGAGTTTTGTCTGTAGTGGATTTCTTTATGTCAGCACTATGGAAGAGGTAAGCATCTTTTCCAGTATCTGAAAGCCTTGAGGAAACAGGTGAAGGCCATCTGTGGCAAAGCAGAGTGGTTTGTCGACCATGTCTTCCCAGACTGTCAGATACTGAATCCCCTTAGAATGACACCAGAAACTAAGCCAATTATTGATGTCAATAATTTTTTGTTTATATTGTGGTATCATCCTAGGTGAAGGTAGAATGCTGCTTAGGGCTAGGGACATACCTGCCTGGGACACCTAATCTGAAAGTTCAGTCATGTTTCTCTTCATGTAGTCCAGAGAGGTACATCTCAAGTAATTCACTCCAACATGTACTATGACAGAGTCATAAGGGTAATTGTTGCTGAGTGACCTGAGTTTGTGCATGATTTGATGGATCTTGGTACCTGACAGGCAGCTGATTGTGACCTTTTCCTTGTCCAACCTGGTAAAGGGGACATCTTTGTGTCTCACTATTGAGTTGCCTATGACTAGGACATTAGGTTTTGAGGTCTTTTGCCTTAGGGGCTTAATTGTTGAGACACTGATAGGTGTCCTGTTATGTGTATTAGTGGATTCTGTTTGTGTATTAGTATGTGTAAGTTGTTTGCACTTGTGAGGTCCTTGGTCTTTTAGTAGGTTGTTAGTGAGCACCTCCACATATATGGGTTTATGTGTCTTGATCTTATCTTGTGTGAAGAGGTGTGTGTGCTGACAATATGTTTGATGTCTTATTTATTGTTACTTGAGTGGAATAATTCTAGTTCCATGGTATAGTTACATCTCTCACATACTGCATTTGTTTGCTTTAGGAGCAAGTGGTTGTCAGTGTACATGAGGCAATTGCCACATTGCCTCAGGATGCCCATGTCAATCATGCCAGCTGGAAAAATGTTCGGAATCTGGCTGTCCTTTGTAGCATGGAATTCTTAAGTACTAATTTCTAAGACACTGCTCAATACTCAGGTGAGTTGCCTGCAGTAGAGAAGTGTACAGCTGCATTGCCCGCAGAGCAGCAGGGAACCTGGGAGGGTTTCACTGACTGGTGTCTAGGGAAAAAATAGTTTCTAAGCTTTTGCATCTATACAAGGCATCACTAACCCCCATTGTGTGGCGCGCAGCTACACTCAAATTCCAGGCCTATAGACAGTCGAAATTAAACAGTTTTAAACTAGTCTGCCAATAGGAAATCACACAATGATCCTTCCTCCAGTAATCCCCAGCTCAGACAAGGCTGTATCCACACTCTTCTGCTACAAGGGTGCAGGGGAGCCCTTCTTAATGTAAGATGGCTAGATTTGAGTTAAGTGTATGAAAAACAGGGTAGATTCAGCAAGTCTGGATCTAGTCTATGCTATATAAGCAATATTTCAGTACAAAACAAGTGCAGGTAATAAGCAGGCACAAACAGTAAAAACAGTCAAAAAGACACAAATTAATGCAGTAAAACAGTAAAATACAGACAAAAAAGTGGAGAGCAAACTCAAAATAAGCAGGAAAACTGATACTCAGCCATGGCAATCTACAATGGAAATTCTACGTCTGCATATAATTTAAGATGCAGGATTTCAAAGGAAGTCAAGATCCTTGCATTTTAGAAATAGAGGGCTATCTTCTTTAAATTGCCCTGCTGATAATTTGTTTTAATCCTAAAGTCAAATAATCTCATATAAACAAGAAAACGTGCTGTTATATAAAACCAAGTAGTATTACTTATCTTATGTTCTGTTACCTTAGAATTTGAAGGGGATGAACCTTTACAATAAGTAATATCATTCAGCATAATGTATTTGTGGAATTAACGTTTTCATTGTAGTGTGGGATCCGGTACTTCAGATATGCTACACTTTGGTCAGGTATGCACTAGAATGGTAAAGTACAGCCCTTCATTATTTTATTACCTAAGTCAGCCAAAAGTTATCTTCTGCCTCCAAATTCTATCGCAAAAACTAGGAAATTTGTTTAATTGTTAAGATGGCTACATTTAGACAAATTCTAAGAAACTGAGTGATGACAATGTTTGTTTAGCTGAATGTGTCCTGAGTAAGGCACCTATGCTGTTCCCCCAAATACTGTTGATGATCACAAACAAAAAGAGCTATCTGTCACCTTCTAAGGGTGGTGCCATTCCAATCACATCTGTAGCATTTTTTCTTTTGTCATCTCCAAAGGTGGAAGAAACCCTTCTTCCTTGAGGTAACTTGAGGTAAAGAAGATTTCAGGAGGAAGATTATCTGAATACTTTGCATTAGTTTTGTGCTGCTGATGTTAAGCAGTTTTAGATTTCAAGCTAGAGCACAATTTAATAAAAATGTTTTCTATCATTCCCACTAGTGCTGACTGAATCTATGAACTTATGCATTGTATGCGTTTTGCTTATATAAATAAATGAAGTTGTGATATGAAACAGCATTTTGTTTATCAAAACCCTATTATGTGTACCTTAATGCTTCTCTACTGCTCTCTGAAAGATTATAATTATTAAAGACAAGTGTGACGATCTTTATATCATTTGTTTCATCAAGGGCCTTCCCCTCTTATTCAAACCTCAGCAGCTACATATTAAGAAAAGGGCTGATTTGGCAGGAATGACATGATATGTCTCCAAATGAAGAGTATAATATATAAAATTGCACAAAAACATACCTACAAGAGAAATATTGATGCAGAATAATTGCATTGTTTTACAGTGTCCCTGGCAGTATGGTTTGTTTGCCTTTCCCCTGGAGTTCTTTTATTGGCTGGGGGTTTCTTTTATCATGAGATAGGTATGCATCCCAAAGACTACCCTGTCTATGCAACAGGCTCCCCATCTATGTAAAGCAGACTTCTTCTCTAACTCAATTCAAGTGCAACTTGAACAATTGGATGGGAAACCAGAAATTCATCCCTGGTTTGGCACCTATGTCTGGAATGCAAACAGGTAACCTGTAAATTGTTCATCTCCCAGGCCCATGCTTGCACTTATCAAGGGTGTCAGAACTTGTCAGAGATTCAGGATGCATGGCTAGGCTTAAAAAGGCCCTTGTGGTTGTTAGCTTAGTAAACACCTATGAACCTATGAACCTATGAACAAACAAGCACAGAAATATTTTGAGTATCTCGAGTCCTTTGTAAGGGTTGGTGACTCTATAAACTTTCCTGTGCATGTTAGGGATGGGTGTTTGTGTGCTCTTGTCCTATTGCAGAACATAGTGATTTTTTTAACTCCATTCTCATGAGCAGGCACAAGACAAACAAAGTAGTTGTATTATTTTACTGTGTCCCAGCCAGTGTGGAATACGTTCTTTTTCCATTAAGTCCTTTTAATAGATGGAGGTTTATTTTACCAACAAACTAGCACAGAAGTATTTTGAATCTCTGAATTCTTGTAAGTGCTGGTGATTCTTTAAAATTTCCTGTGCACATTAGGTTTAGGTGTTTGTGGGCTGTTTTTCTATTATAGGATGTAGTGAAAGCTTTTTAACTCCATTCTCATGAACAAATGTGAGGAAGCAGATATGTTTGTCTGTTTCATGTTGATGTGAAGACGCAAAGATACTTTTTATGTGTCTTTGCATGTTAAGCATGTCAGGAGTGGTAGGAGAGTTTGGTAAGTTTTGTAAAATTTATTTTATATTATTGTTGACAGGATATAGAAGAAATGGATAATTTTGTTCCTGGAAAATTTGTTGGGCTGTGGATTCTTACATGTTCACTGAGGGTTGGGATACAGCTGTGGGTATTTGTAAAAAATGTAGACATACATTTTTATTTATTTATTTATTGGCATCTGTTTATCGGGATAGTCGACTGGGCCATTGAGAACTCATTTTCAGTGGAAGTCCGGGCAGAAAAGCTTCAAAGAACATACCACATTTAACAATATGAAAAAAAATTACACAATTTACAGAAGAAATACACATAGGCAGATATTAGCAATTAGTTAAAGCAGAGAATAAAACTGTATAGTGAGTACAATAAACGCAATCATAAAATTACAGCATGGACAATAAAAGTAAAAACAAAAGGTACACTATATAAAATATTCTGTTATAAGTGTAGTTAAGTTATCAAAGACAATTTATTGATAGTTCAATTTGAAATATGAATATATAAATATATAAAAGAAGAAATGACTGTCACATTATGAAAGGAGGAGGCCTGCTACAAGTACAGGTCCAGTTAGCAAAGAGGTATTCTCACAAAGAAGTTTTGAATGAAGCATGAGTCTGAATGGTTCTGATTGCTAATGGTAGGGCATTCCAGGCTCTGACTATCACATAAGAATAAAGAAGATGGCCTTCAGGTAGGTTAGGCCTGTACACTTGCAAACAGTATTGTCTTTCAGATCTAAGAGACCTATTGGGAAGATAGTGGGTAAACAATGAACTAAGAGTAGGACAGGCTGATCATTTGCAAATTATTTTGTGTGCCATAGTCAATTGAAGGTAAGTGAGAGAAGGTGGAAGTTCCAGTCAGTTCAGTGAGTATAGAGATATGCAGTGGTAAGTAGAATGTCTGGCATTTGTTGGAAACGTGGCGGTTTTGTTATAACAGGTTTCTAGCATTGTTTTTAGAAAGGACAGCAAATTAATGAGTAAGGGGGGGGGGCATAGATGAGATAAGGAAGTAGGTAAGTGATAGCAAGTACTTGTTTAGTGGAAGGAGTAAGGAAGTGTTTTTGCCTGTAAAGAACACCTAGATTTTGGCGGGTTTTACTGATGCTGTGTTGTATGTGCAGTTCAGATTTTAGGCATTCATCAATTATTACTCTTAGCAGCTTAGTGTGACTAACAACTTCAATACTCGTGTTGCTCTGAGAAAGTATAGTGAACTGAGTTTTGTTTATGTGAGTATTTTTCTTGTGGATAAATAAAATAAGTTTGGCTTTCTTAGGGTTAAGAGAGAGACAATTGTTATGTAACCAAGTCTCTATGGATGTAAAAGCCGATTGAGTGATTTGTTGTAGATCTGATGTAAAATCCGTGGAACATATTATAGTAGAGGCATCTGCATATTGTATGAGCAACCCCTGACTGAATGACGACTGATGATTATTAACAAAGATGCTAATAGGAGTGGTCTTAATACAGACCCTTGGGGAACAACGGTAGAGGTGTGAAGATATGAAGATAAGGAGTTTTGCCATTTAATTGCCTGTTGTCTATCTGATAGGTAAGTGGAAAGCCAGCTAACAGAGGGAGGTAAGAGACCGGTATATGAGAGTTGAGTTAGAAAAATGAATGAGAAGCTGTATCAAAAGCTTTAGATAAGTCAAGAAATGGGGTGGAAACAATTTTGACTGCTTCTCTGGCTTTGTTGACTGTTTCCATGAAGAATAATAAAGCAATTGTGGTACTGTGACCTGGTCTGAATCCATGTTGAGCAGTAAATACGATCTGGTTATTAAGGAGGAAGTTTAGAAGTTGCATGTGTACACATTTTTCAAGAAGTTTCGAGATTGGGGGCAGGATGGATGGCTATGGGATGGTAGTTTGAGATACTGGCTGAGTTTCCATCTTTGTGAAGGGGATGAATAAAAGTTTTTTTTCCAAATTTTTATGGACATATGATTCTTGGATGGATCTGTTGATGAGTATACTAATATGGCAGGCAATGGCTTTTGCAGCAAGTTTTAGATATTCTGTGGGTAGATTATCTGCTGCATTAGCACTAGGTTTTAGTTTGAGTAGTAGCTTTTTTATATTAGAGGTTGGAATGTGATTAAGTGAGAATGTGGGTTAAGGGGTGTCTGTTGCTTCATTGGAATGAAGTAAAGTAAAGTTGTAGATGAACCGGACTGGGAGGGAGAGGATAAAGTGGCTATTCCAGTATTATTTGTGCTAAAATGTGGCTGTGAAAAGTTATCAGTGATGTTTGCTATGGAATTTATGAAGTGTGACTTAAATAGGGTAGCAATTTGTTTTGGTGTTTTGTCTGAGTGTGGACATAGGTTGCTTTTTGTGCCTAGGTTTAGTAATGACATTATAGATGTCCAGAATTTTGGGGGGGTTTGCTTATTTTTTTTGAAGTTTTAGGTAAACTTCTTTTTTGTCTTTGGTTATCTGTGTTTTTACCTGGTTACAGAGCAGTTTGAATCTCAACAAGTCTAAAGGGTTGTTATATTTATGCCACTGTTTCCGAGCTTTATCCCTAGTTAGCATTAGTTGTTTAGTATCTTTGGTTAGCCATGTGGCATGGCTGGCTTTCATCCTTTTTATCCTAGGGGGTGCGAGACAGTTTAGTGTATCTAGGAATGTTGTATTGAAGTAATCCAGTGCATCGTCAAGAGGAAGAGTTTTTAAGTTGCTCCAGTTGACATTTTTAGTATATTGGTGAATGTTTGTTGGTTAAAATTGGTCAGATTCCTAACTTGTTTGTGATGATGTTGATTATGGAAGGGTCAAGCAACCAGTATCCAGTCTAGTATGGAACCATCATTAGTACTCTTGTTAAACCTTGTTGGATTGGTGATAAGTTTAGTGAAATTAAATAGGCTAATATCTGAGGGTGGGAATTTAGAACAAATATTTAACCAGTTGATGTTAACATCACCCAGAATGATGGTTTCATTTTTAATAGTGCTAGAGACCCATGATAGTATATCTGCCAGTATCAGTATGTTATTACCAGAGGGAATGTATATAACTATGTCACAACTTTTTTACTTGTATATTTTTAAGAAATAAATAATTTCAGTACTGGAAAACTGAGGGCATGTTTCTTTGCATTTGATTATATTTTAGGTATTTGGAAACTGGAGTGAGTGCAACACCTCCTTTGTTTGTGATTTCTATCAATGCATATTGTATTGAAGCCTGGAGGGAGAAATTCTGAGTCTTTTACATTCGGCTTTAGCCAGATCTTGGTAGCAGCAATGATATCAGGTTTATTGAAAGCTATCCAAGCATGAAGGTCAGTTACAAATACTGTGAAGGTTTAATATTTCAATATGTAGAGATTTACAAGAATTATTGGTGTTAGATAGAAGGTAGGATGGGTGGAAGTGGGACCTGGATTAGGGTGAATGTCACCACATAGGTGTATGACAGAAAATGTTGAAGAGTAGAATAGTGTTGTTTGGTTTTGCTTTGAATTACCAAAGCAGAATAGAAGGTAGAGGGTAGAGATTTTAGATGGAATATAAAAAATAGTGTTTTTTTTATTGGATGAATCTTTAGTTTTGGCATGAGTAATGGAGTTATTTGATAGAGACTGGGAGATATATCAGAGTAGCTCTTAGATGGGTTTGAGAGGAAGATTGTTATAGATGAGGGGTTAGAGGTAATGAAGAGCTGAGTGTAGTGAGATGTAGTAGTAGTACTGGAAACAGGGTGATGTGAGAAAGGAGAATTAAATTTGTGCAAGTGGGATACATTAGAAAAGATATGTGTGAAGTTATGTAGGTGAGAAAGATTGGTTTGCAGTTAAGGAGCGTAAGCGTTTGGGTATTAATGTGTGGTTGATATGTTCTACTAGCTGTGAGTACTCTAAGAAGGATGTTTAATAAGGGATTACTGGATGTGTACTAAAAAGTGTATATACAGAATGAGGCTGGAATTGACAAGTGGAGCAGCATGAGGAATTAGAAAAGTAAGAAGGAGATTGAGTGAGAGTGTTGAGGTAAGTAGTGAATGTGACTCTGCTATGATTGGTTAGCTTGAAGAAGTGGATGGAGTTATGAGATATAACTTTAAGAGTAGTGGAGGTGGCTGGGAATTGGGGGTAGGTTAGGGGAGTGGAGTGCCTCGAGTGCAGTGAAGGCAGAATAGAGTGGCCTGACCCAAAATGGTGGTGGTGGGAGAAGAAAAACAATCTGGAAAATACAGTAAGGTAAGTTGGTAAATTCTAGACTGGAAATGGTAATGCATTGATTCAGGTGGATTCAAGATGAAATGAATTACTTATTTATTTACGGCCCTCTGTTAAGTTTAAAACTCAGAACTGGGATTAGTAAAGACCATGTCAAAATGCACAATTATGTATTCATTTATGGCCATTGGATGAGTTAGAACTCTAACAGTAATTTAGAAAAAAACCTGCCAAAATGTACAAATATTGATTTAGTTCTGGCCCTCTATTGTGTTAAAAGTCTAAACTGCAATTTAGTAAAGTGAGCAATGGGGCTAAAAGTTACATTTAAGCTACTTGGACTTAAAACAAAATACTGCAGCAAAATTCAGGCTATTGGCTAGGAGTGGAGGAGGGTCCTCAAGTTGTGAACAGAACACAGAGCAGGTTCAATACCACATAATATTAAACTAAATGTAACATGGTTACATGTACAGAAAATGCACTTAAATATACTAGAAATATATAGGGATAGTACCCTTCTCTGATGTGCGGAAGTTTTCTTTTTGTCTTTCAATTGAAAATTGAAAGGAAAACTTGTAGGCTTCTTAAGAGATGTTAAAGACCCATGTCACTTATAAAATCCAGTACCACATGAGGATACCTGTAGGAAGAAGAACAGTGGTAGTACAAACTAAAAACAACCCCAAAAAAGAAACATTAGCGTCAGTGACCACAGTAGAGAATTATACAGTCTAGATTTACAGGTAAACCAATTATACAACTGGAAGCTATTCAGAAAACTACGAAGAATTAAGGATGGATGAAATATAGTGGGAGTATTCAAGTAGAGGAAGAAAAGGCAGCAGAATAGAGCCAAGTGAAGATTACTCATAACACATCATTACTTAGCAAAATCCACATGAGCTACTATGTAACACAGTTAACTCGCTTCAAACAGACAGTAGAAAACTCAGGCTCTACTAGGAATTAACATTGTAACAATGTAGCATTTCAGTGGGTAGTCTGCAATGTAATTTAACACTATGTGTACCTTGTAAGGTCTGTTACTAGCAATAAAACACACAGTAGATTAAGTGTTACAGGTAAACATAACACAGTAATTGCATGGCAGTAGCACAAGCTAAACAGAGAACATCACAAACATACATTATTCAGAGCTCAGAGCTTAAAAAAACATACAACAGCAATCACTGACAGCCTAGATAAATTGCAAGATGTCAAGAAAATTACAGATAGGCATTTGAATAATAGAAAACTGAATGCTTACAGTCAGTGCTTGCTCGCAGCTTGTTGGGTTGCTAGAATATGCAACCTATTTTGTCAGGGGCTAATGACAAAAGAAAGTCATAAATCCATAAATCTGGATTAAATATGGCACAATGGATTTTGGGATAGGAAGTGAATAAGGGAAAAGATTGAAATTGGTTAAAATAAGACAGGGGGTGGGCAGACCCAAGACAATAGTGGTGGGAGAAGAAAAACAGTCTGGAAAATACAGAAAGGTATATTCGTGAATTCTAGGCAGGAAATCATGACATAAACTAAAAATAAAACCACAGAGCAAAACAATGAAGGGGCTCAATACGCTCAGACAAAGTCCCATATGATGGGTACAAACAATCCTGCAGGCAAAAAAATTGCTCCAACGTTGTACAAGTATAAAAACAGAAGTTTATTGTAATCCCATTTAAATACATTTACAAAATTATATACCTAAAATGTCAGTTTAATGATACAGTGACATGAATAATGTTAAAAAGTTAAAAAACAAAAATCAAATCCTAAAAATAGACACATGGACAATGTGCAATGTATTGTGGGGCCAAAATCTCTAACTGTCCTGAAAAACTTCAGCAATGTCTAAGTTTCCTCATCTTCAAGAGTGGGCGTAGTGGGACCTTACCATTAAGTCCCGGTGGAACATCAGCTCGAAACTTGATGATCCAATGTATCTCCCTTGCTTCTGTGTAATTCTTGGATATCTATGTAGAGAAGCTACCGAGTGGTATGGTGAACACAGGGTTGCATCGTAAGTCCTGCCATAGGAACACTTTTTTACATCGTCGTAGCATGCACCCCGGCTTTGTCTACAAGAACATCTAGGTATACACCTAGTGAAACCATCTATAATATGGGTCTTAGTGATTTAGAGGCTAGGTTGAAAGCACGGGGTTATAGTACACTGGACCTTGAAGAGGGCATGAATGATGCTACCAATCTTAGAGCGACTAGAGCCATGCCATATTTCTCAGACGGGGCAGTTGCATGTTATAATAATAGTACTTGAGTGAGGGATAACTCCATTGGTTTGATTGGGCAAAAGACATTGGTTTTATTAAAGACATTTTTATTAGACACTGGCATGTTCTGTCAGTAGACCCTAAAATTAAGGAAATCACTGGTGACAGACCGAGGTTTATTTATCGTAATAAGAAGAATCTCAAGAACCTACTCTGCTATCCCAAGACTAGACAGCATACATTGCCTACACAGGAGCAATATATGTTACCCTGTAATAGTTGTAATTTTTGTTCATATATTTTTTCTGATCCAGTGTTTGTGCATCCTACTTTATCAGTTGAACATATTATACGCACCAATGGAAATTATCTGTCCAAGGATGTGGTGTATTTAGCCACCTGTGTAGCCTGTCCAGCGTTTTACGTAGGCAAGACGAATCGCTGTCTTAGGGACAGGATTCGCGAGCATGTATACCACACCAGGAAGGGACATTTACATAATGCACTTGCCAAACATACAAATGAGCAGGGTTTGCAACATCATTTCAGATTTAGGATTTTGGAACAAATACTTAGGACACATAGGAGGGGTGACGTCAAGAATTACACAGAAGCAAGGGAGATACATTGGATCATCAAGTTTTTGAAGATGAGGAAACTTAGACATTGCTTTTCAGGACAGTTCATTGTCCATCTGTCTATTTTTAGGATTTGATTTTTGTTTTTTAACTTTTTAACATTATTCATGTCACTGTATCATTAGACATTTTAGGTATATAATTTTGTAATAACTATTGTAAAGCATATATTTGTCTTATGACATGATGCCTTTTATAAATATTTTTAATGTGCCTTGGGTATGCACGATACAAGCTTTTGCTTGGATATGCCTAATATTAAAAATTTTGCTTTGTTCAAATGGGATTAAGTGATGGTTGTTCATATTGTTTCATAGGAAATCATGACAGACTGACTCAGGTGGATTCAGGATGAAATTAATTAATTTATTTATTTACAGCCCTCTGTTAAGTTTAGAGCTCAAAACTGGAATTAGTAATGATCATGTCAAAATGCACAATCATGTATTCATTTATGGCCCTTGGTTGAGTTAGAACTCTAATACTAATTCAGAAAACAAAACCTGACAAATGTACAAATATTGATTTATTTATGGCTCTCTATTGAGTTAAAAGTCTAAACTGCAAATGATTAAAGTGAGCGATGGGTCTAGAAGCTATGTTTAAGCTACTTGGACTTAAAATAAAATACTGCAGCAAAAGTCAGGCTATCAGGTAGGAGTGAGGGGCAGAGTCCTCAAGCTGTAAGCAAGAACATGGAACAGGCTTAATACCGGATAATATTAAGACTAAATGTAACGTGGTTGCATATACAGAAAATGCACTTAGCTATCCTAGAAACATATATGGATAGTACCCTTCACTGACGTGCAAAGGTTTACTTTTTGTTGTTTTGTATGTCTTTCAACTGAAAACTGAAGGAAATGTTTTTCTTGTGGGTTTCTTAGAGATGTTGAAGAACCACATTGCTTATAAAATGCAGTACCATACAGAGATAGCCGTAAGATGGAGAACAGCAGTACTACAAACTAAAGACTCCTATTATCAACTGGTCTTGTGTGGACACCAATAAGGGTCTGTTTGGAGAACTGATTAGTAATAGGAAAGGAATGGTTTGTTCTCAAGTAGTGACATCACTAGGTAGAACTCATATTTTGAATATAGTTTGAGTAAAAGGCCATGAATTGATTGGTGATTACAAATTATGTGTATGTGATAAACAAATGGGTTCTGATTGATCTTGTATCTCCTGGTACTATAAAGTATTAATGTCTGCTATAAACAATGATGGATCAAGGGAAAAGGTATGCCTTTTACAGAGCAGATTATAATAAAATAAGACAGGAAATGTGTAATTGGAAATGGAATTAAATAGATTGTACAGTTAGTATTATGGAAGGTTGGAACAGGTTCTATGTTTTACTGTATATATTGATTTTCAACTTTGTGCCTCTGTTTTAGAATAGGTTTAAAGGGTATAAATCTCCTTGGTGGACTAGTTTAAACTCATAATTTGTGGAAAAGATTAAACAAGGAGCCCTGGGGAAAAAGTTTAATTAAATTTAGGGCATAGAGGAAGACGTTAAGGAAGTTAATTAGCTTAAGTAAAAAAAAAGATTATGGGAAAAGGTTGGCTAGTAACACTGTAAAAAATAAAAAAGGCAATAATTTGAAGTTATATAAAAAGGACATTCAGGTTTTGAGATTTCTGTTGGAAACAACATGGTTAATGATACTGGGTTATTGTCCAATATTTTTGTGAATTATTTTGTTGGGCCTGCAAAAAAGTTGAAACATTTGTGCTTTATAGTTGAAGTGTCTATTAATTTCTCCTTTCTTTTGAGGTTAAGTTTAGATGACCACCTTAGGTATTAGTAGGCACAGCTCAGCTGCAGGTCTTCATGAAATTAATTGTATTTTTCTATTAGATATTATTAAGATGATTTGTCCTTGATTGCATTTTTATATCAAAGAACACTTGAAACTGTTCCTCCAACTTGAAAAATGTCTCATACTGTTCCAGTTTCTAAGGGTAGTAATCACTGTACAGCTGGATATTTAGACCAATTAAGCTGACCAGTCTTGTAGGAAAATGTTTGAGTGGGCTCTCTCTAAATATACTATTGGCTGGGTGATAGGTTTGATTCAACACATGTCTTTGTAGCAGGTAGGTCTTGTGGTACAAATTTACTTTCCTTTTATAGTCATTTATGAAGAGTATTGGATGAAGGTGGAGCTGCTGACTTTATATATTTGGATATGTCAAAGGCTTTTGATGCTATGGTTTATTATAGGATTATTTCCTTATTGAGTGAATGTAGTAGTAATGGCCATGTGACCAGATGGATTTTTAACTGGCTGGCTGGAAAAGGCAACAGGATAAAGCTCGGTCAATGTCTGTCAGATGAGAGGGTAGTTATGGCAGGTGTTCCACAAGGCGTAGTGCTAGGCCCAGTATTATTTGACATTTTTATGTCCAATTTCTCAGGTGATAATAAAGTCAGGATGACTAAGTACACAGATGATGTAAAAGTTAGTACTACACTTTCTAGGATATCGGACCAGTTTTGTTTTCAACCATACCTGGATACCTTATTTAACTGGGTCACAAATAATGATATGAAGTTTAACATTTACAAATCTTGTATTATGCATTTTAGGATTGGAAATCCTAATTATCCATAATGTTTGGATAATTCTATTATGCAGAAGGTTTAAGCTACTAGAGATTTTGGTATAAAAATTGAGGATTCCTTAAGTTTTGATCCTTATTTGTTGAATACTACAAAACACTATTGCAAAATAAGTATTATTTTTAGAAGTAATGTAAGCAGAGATAAGATGGTTTTATTTCCTATATATAACACCATTAATATTGTGGATCTTTGTGTGTGTGTGTGTGTGTGTGTGTGTGTGTGTGTGTGTGTGTGTGTGTGTGTGTGTGTATATATATATATATATATATATATATATATATATATATTTTTTTTATTTTTTTATTTTACATTTGTTAACCAGGATTGTCTGATTGAACAAAAGCCCTTTATCAGCAGAGGCCCAGGGAAAAAAGCTCCAAAACATAGTTATAAAAAATATAACCATTACAAACACAGTTAACATTATAATCATTCATAAAAAACTTGTAGATGGTTATTTTATATATATATATATATATATATATATATATATATATATATATATATATAAAATAAGGTACAGTTAGATAAACTAGAATGGATACAAAGGTATTTTACAAGGAATGACTTAGGCATAACAGGTATGAGCTACCCAGGGAGACTTCAGGTGTTATCACTTTTAAAAATTAAATACAGGTTGGTCAGGGGTGCACCTATTACTATCTATAAATGTGTTAATGATTGTGAATTTGGGAATACTGAGCTGTATTTATAAGAAAGTACATTCCTTGAATACTAGAAACACTGATTATTTGGTAAATGGTGTGATGGGTAATACTACATCTTAAAATAACTCTTTTTATTGGAAGAGCTTCCTTATGGTGGAACAAAATTCATTTATGGGTTAGAAAACAAGGAACTATTTTTTTAATCCAATCTGGATGTATGGTTAAGTCTGATGGTATTAACCCAGACCTTTATGATGGTCTTTGGGGGGGCCTTTTTTGATCTTTCAGCTTGACATCTTTGAACATTTGAACATAATGTGGTAGATTATACAGACGTTTTAGGAAGGGCATGAAATGAACACAGAATGGCTGGCTGCCTGAAATCATAATTGTCTTCAGATTAAGGACAAAAAGGATACAATTACAGTAAAACATACCTAGAGGATGCATATTGATGCATGTCCTTCTGGTTTAATTTCTGTAGTGTTTTGGGTTTTTAATACCATGACAGGAATGGGCATGATTACAGTTCATGAAGTTAGTATTGCTTCATTCTTTAATGTTAGCTAAGAATGCACTCTCAGCACCCACAATGTGCCCAGAATTGCCTGCTTCTATAATTAATACAGGATTGCATGCATTGATAGCATATTTAAGTAGGACTGTAAATCTTTTATTATGAGACCTGTTGCTCCCAGCAATTGGAACTGTCTGGGCATCTTTCTTCCGCATTGCTCATGGTACTGCTTGCAAATCTGCTATTTTATGACTTTGTGTCTCTTTGTATGTAAGATACTGAATTGCTTGGCATACCAATTTCAACTATCAATGTTACATTTGTATGTTTTCTTCATCTACTATATATGGTTTTCTTGGATCTGTTTTTTTGAACTGTTGGTAAGAGGTGTTCTCATGTGAATTAAACTTCATCCTTCTTTATAATCCTAATCATGTTTCCAATGCTTCTCAGCTACTTCTCTATTGTAATGTTTGCATAATTCCCAGTACAGCAGTCTTGCTACATTATTGTTTTTCAATACATAGACCCTCAGCCATGAGTGCATCACACCCAGCAAATGAGATGTGCAACTGTTTCCAGTTCTGTTTTATAGTACCTACACTTGTCTGCTTTTTCCTATCTGTTCAACAGAGTTTAGAAACCACTGTGCATGTCATCCAGTATATTGGCCAGTCATTATTAGCCTTTCATCTTTTGGTTTCAATTCACCTCTACTTAGCCATTCCCCTGTGAAGTCTTGGTCAACACTAGGTTGTTCCAGAAGATCTCTACTAGCCACTATATTTGCGGACTTTCCAGTTTAGTTTCCTCCTCATCTCATCCTTTTCTTTGTATTCTTTCTTTTGTTTTCCTCATTCTCAGCTGTTGGAATTTTGTCTACTTCTGGTTTGATTTACATTCCTGCTTTGCTCCAAATTGCTTCTGCTAAAGTAAGCAAAAATATCGACTCATGCTCTAAAACTCTTACTATGTTTAAGTCTGAGGAGGTCAGGAGATTATGTATGCAGTCCCACAGCTGCATATCTATACATGAAGTCAATTTCGAGGAGGCCCATGCTTCCAAATGAGGGCTGTATAATCTTGTTATGCACTGGTTTTTACATATCATTTTATGAACACGGAACATTTTCCTGTTTTCTTGTCTAACTGGTTCATTGCTTTCTGTGGTCAGTCAATCAAGCCAAAGCTGGAAGTTAGGACAGGGAGAGCAAATTGCTCTACAACTTGGACTTTATTCCTGGATGTCAAAGCAGTGTTCAGTATTAGCTTAATCTTTCTTTTGAAGTACTCCTGTCTGACCTTTATTCTCATTTTTACATGTTTTAATGTTGACGCTTCATCTATTCCCAATAATTTATACACTCCCCCCTGCTCAAGTTCGTTTATATCTCATTCCTATCCCAGGTTACTGTTTTCTTAGTGCCACAGTTTTCCTTTTATAAGTGTATTTTTGCACATTTATCAAGACCACATATCATTCTTATATCATCTGAAAATGTTTTAACTATTTGTAGCTCTTGTCTGATGAACTATGCAATTTTAAATCATCCACAAAAGTAGATGACATGTCTTTGGACAAGTTTAGTTTCTAGGTGTTAAGCTATAGCCATAGCCTAATCACCTGGAATATCCCCCTTTGAAGTGTTATCCCTGGGATAATAATTTGCCCTTTGTCATGGCTTAACTGCAAATTGATTTGTACTGTTTCATAGTCACTGCGATGTAATTGATCAGAGTAGGGTGTATCTTGTATATCTGTAAACATTGTGTTATCCATGAATGTGGGATGCTGTCATTTTTGTTTATAATCTATTTATGCCACACTTAGATGTTTCCCCTTTTTACAATTCTCTAGTATGGCTTTGTTTAACAACAGGTTATCATTTGTTGCATATGACTTTCTTTTATTACTTTTATGTTTCATTTGCCATAATTATCTGACTACATTTACACTTATCATTACATTATTCTGAACCTGCAGTTATAAATCTCAGTTCTGCTCTAAGTAGCTTCCCCTGTCCAATAGTAGAGACTACTTCACACAGACACACAGTTTTACACCTTGCACAGGCACCTCGATACTCACAGGCACACAAGTGCCCACACAGACAGACATACACTCAATAAGTGCCTGCATATTGTGCATGCACTATCTCCCCGGCCATAGCAGCCACAGGTCACATCAGTCGGTGGTCATCCACCACACAGAGATACACACATGCATTCACTTATAGTAAAACTTCATGCACATGCAGTCACAGAATCTATGTAAACTGTCTCTACACATACACACACACACACACACACACACACATATGCCCATGCACACATACAGACATATATGCACAAACATGCACACGTATCCACTGCATGCTCGCATTGCATATCTCCCCATCCATAGTAGCCATAGTTTACATCAGGCAGTGGCCACTCACCATACACAGATATACACCTGCAGTCACTCATAATAACCATTCGCGCACATACACTCATAGAATCCAGTCATGCTCTCACACACACCAACACACACTTTCTCTCTCACATGGACATACATTTGCATAGCGTCACATGCACTCACACTTCATTGCACTCCTTACCTGGATCACCATTCTGGACAGGGTAATACTGCTCTGCTGCACCCCATCCAGATTCTCTATCATTGCACATCATACTTGTGTACACTTGTTGTGCACTTTGCTGTATGGAAATTGATGTCTGTCACAGAGCAATTAATGATGGTAAGTATACACATGCATGCCTGTGCTATACTGCAAGTGTCACTGTGATGAGTGAATGAGAACCGTGTAGAATGTTGATCATGCATTAATAAGCCAGCAATATACATAAAAGTTTGTCCTCAATACATTTATAGGCATGCTATACATTATCATATAAAATCCTAGACATTATTATTATACCATTTAAAACAAACTCTCTATATCTATATGACAGAAGATAATAAGACTCTGTATGTAATTCTGCAATTTACAGCCCACTGTTAAGTTTAGAGCTCTGTGAATCAGTTTAATGGGCATTTACCCTTGAGAGTGGAGTGCCAGACTCCTGTTGGACACTGTAAGCACAGGTCCCATCCCACAACTGCTGAACTTCTCCTTGCTCTACAGAATAAAGCCATGATGTGGATTTGTGAGGAGACAACAATGCCTTTTACGTGGTTTTATGTGTCAGGCAAGTTGTATATAAATACCACCCTTCTACATATGATATTACTCAAGAATCAGTAAGCAAACCATTTGTATGAGGAAACCTTATGCATGCTGTGGAGATAATGCTTAATAAAGCAGTGTACAGGGGAAGACCTACATACCCTTTATCATGCATTACCAAGTTCCTTTATTTATGTGGAGGAATGTCATACACATTACATTGGCTCAGTTGGCTGTTACTTCCTTTATTAAATAATATTAGCTTCAAGCCACACAAAAGCTTTACTTGCTGAATTTAGGGGGAATTGCACAGGGAAATTATGTCAGGCAGCATTGTTGTAAGCTATAAACTGAATACCCACAGGATTTGAGAATCATGAAACCCGATAAGGGTGGTGGTGTGGTGTGGTGTGGTGATAATGTCCAGATTTGATTATATAGCTAAGATGCAGGAAATATTGGATGACCACACAACCTACCAAAGGGTATCTATCAACGAATTGCATACAGCATATTGTAAAATTGATCAGTTTTTACTTGATGCCCTATTTCAGGGGGAACTGACTGAAACATAATATAACTTTCTTAATGTGGAACACCCAGTCACACTGGTTATTTTTGGTATCCCCAAAATACACAAAGGCATTAGAGATCCTCCTTTTAGAGCTATAGTCTCTTCTCGGGGTTCTAAGACTGAACCCTTGGCTGCTTTTGTCGATGAAGGGATTCATAAGGTTGTGGCTGGGATTCCACATATTTTGAAAGATTCTTGGCATTACCTTCACAGACTTGATAGGATAGCTGATGATGGTACAGAATTGTCTTTTTTAACCATAGATGTCATTAACCTATTCACAGTAATCCCACAAGATGTAGGGGTTGAATATTTCATCCAATGTTTGGTGAAAAGTGGTAAACTAAATGCTGCCAAAATAAATATGATGACATCTAGCATGGAAATGGTGTTAAAGAACAACTTTGTGACATTTGAAGGTGAGATGTTTCAACAAATTTTAGGTGTGACAATGGGGGAAAAATGTGCCCCTGGATTTGCCAACCTGGTTTTTCTGTATTGGGAGGAAAATTATGTATTTGGTTCACCATACAATGACAAGACTGCTCTTTATAACAGATTCCTAGATGATATATTAATACTTTGGAAGGGCAGTGAGGATGATGCTATGTCCTTTGTTGAATATCTAAATAGTACTACTACTTTGTTAGATTTACCAGCAAGTGAAATGAAAATGAAATAGTTTTTAGACATCAAATTGACCAAATCAGGAAATATTCTACATAGCAACATTTTCAGGAAGAAATCTCACAGTAATTCCTTGTTACATTACAACAGCTGCCACCCTCCTCATCAAACAAGAGGAATAGTGAAGGGCCAGATGGTAAGACTTTCCAGACTGGTGAGTGATGATGAAACTTGTATGAAGGAAGTGTATACTCTTATTGGTTTCTTTTTAGATAGGGTATATCCACTAAATATGTTATTAAAAATTAGAAATGAGGTTTTGGGGAAAAGGAGGAGTATATATCAACCTATTTTAAGGGGTAGCAACACAGACATGGTCCAGAAGAACAACACCTTTGAGAGCAAGGCATTAATTTTGAAATACAATACTCAAACGAGTGATGTTGTTGAAATAGTGAATAAAATATGGGACATAGTATTCAATTAAACTATGAGAAAAGATTTATGAAATTTCCCCAGCATAATATATTCTAGGGAAAAGAATATTAAAGAAATCTTGGAGGGAAACAGAATTACTTATAAGAGTTTCAGGATGTATAAGTGTGGAACCTGTAAATTTTGCAGGTTCATTAATGAAGGACCATATGTGGTGGTGTCCAATTACACTAAGACCATAGGGTGCCCTGGTAGGTGTAGTTGCAACACACAGAAGTTAGTATATATTGCCACCTGTGTTAGTTGCAATGCATTCTATGTGGGCAAAACTGTCCGCAGGTTAAAAGACAGGATTGCAGAACATCAGAGGGCTATAAAAAATAAGGACACACACAATGCATTATATACGCACAGTACACACTGTGTTGATTTTAAGAAATTTATTTTCTTTGTGATTGATAGAGTGACATGTTTTGAAAGAGGAGGTGATGAAGGGTTGAAGGTAGAATTATTGGAATATAAATGGCAAATAATCCTGGATGCAATGACCTCACCAGGTATGAATGAATATATTTCTCTAAAACCTGTTTTAAAAGATAGGGCTAACAGAATTTAGAATAAACAGGTGATTACAATGTATTTTTATACCCTTATATGCTTTATTCTATTTGCTACTAACAACATTAATATTTTATATATTTTTATTCTTTTGCACTTATTATCAATATCTTTTATGTGATTTTTGTTTGATTGAGAAATGTAACTTTATATATTGTAGGTAAGATGTTTTACATATTAGTTTTAACAGCAAGTTTGGGTATTATTATTCTTCACTGGGCATGGAAACATTCAGTGTTTAAATTTGTGCAGCAATTATCTAATTGTCTAATTAATTTTTATTGGATGTTTGAGTAATTGCTTGGGTATTTAATGTATGGTATGGATGATTTTCACTTACTCTGAAGAAGCCATTTGTAATGGTGAAAGTGCTTAGCAAGTGAATTTGGATGTACTTGGATTAAAACTTAAAACTTCTGCCTTGTGCTTTGGATGTGGTTCTTCTTTTGTTATTTTAATTGCTGTAAACCAGCTGCCAATATCTCTCCACTGTCACTGATTTGCAGGGACGTCCCTGATTTTAATTCAGATTTTAGCTCTGTCTCTCTTAATCCTTGCTAAAACTGGAACATTTTAGAAAAAAACAGTAGTAAAATAATTAATGGCACTAATTAGAGTTATAGGCTTCTTTTACTTCAAATTATACCAATTCACATTCTGTTTTTCTGTGGATGCCTCAGGTTCATAGTATTAATATTTTCTGGATTTGTCCCTGATTCTGTTGATATCTGTCCCTGATTCAATGAGAGCTATACCAGCTGTCATTCACAGATAGCTATCATTCACAAAACTATTTCTAAAGACATGTTAGCAGTCAGTACATACAGGTGAAAAGGCTTTATGTTACTTTCCTACTTTCTGTCACCCATGGAATATTCAGTCTAGGTATCTTAGAAGTGAATTTAGACTCTACATTTGTGGTAGAAATATATCAGTGTTTTGGGTAAATGATGAACTGCAGCTATATGAGCTATGTCATATTTATAAATGTGCTTTATTGTTTATAGATATGTTTTCATTTGCACTGCATAATTAAACACATTCTTAATCACATTTTTTATCCAGGAAGCCATGGTGGTGCAGAGGTAGCGTTGTTGCTTCACAGCAAGAGGTTTGCACATTCTGTATGGAGTCTGCATGTCCTCCCCATGGTCGAGTGGCATTTCAAAGACATGTGTAACTGGCGTGCCTTCATTGAAGGTTGGGCATCAGGCTGGCACCTTGGCACTGTAAAAATCTACTGCCAATCATTAGCAGACCGGAGTTCTGCTCTGGCGACCCATAACCGGGAAAAGCTACAACAACAACTTTTGTATTTATCCAGCCCAATTTAATTTTTTTTATGCTGTATTAGGCATTGTGAGCTCTGGAGCAAAAGTTGGGATGAAAGAATATCTTTTGATTCAGGGCACATTTTTCACTACAGAGAAGCTGGCATTACATAGATGTCTCAGACAATCACATCATATGATGCCAGGGCTACTTTTAATAGCTGAATGTCTGCTGGATCCTAATTTCTGTGAAGCATATTTTATGTTCAAGCTATTGTACAATGACTGGCACACTGGTGTAATGAGTTGCATTGCTGACCCACAGCAAGAGATTCTCTAGTCTATTTTTTGTCCTGGGTGCCCTGTGTGTGGAGTCTGCATGCTCTTGCTATGTTTGCATGTGTTTTCTCTGGGTGATCCGATTTCTTCTCATCTCCCAAAAACACGTAGATTGACAAATCTAAATTGTTCCTAGAAGTACACTTGGTGAAGGTATATATGATGTGGAAGAATTGCCTGACAATCTGCCTCCATTACTTACTCTTCTGTGAAACTCTGTGGATGGGGGCAGTTGTTCAGTGGGTTGCTACTGAAGTCAGACGTAACTTGGAAGGTTGTCAGAGGGTGCACTATTGTGCCATTGCATTCTGGCAATGCATCTCTGATACTTCAAAATACATATATGCATTACTTTTATTTTTTTTTATTTAGTTATTTATTTAGTTCTTTATTTCCATTTCAACAGTCAAATAGACTGCACTAGCCAGGCAATATCCTCAGTTTTATTAACTTTGCTGACTGTGGCCGGGTTGTATAGTTGTAATGAATGGTGCAAGTCTGGCCAGGATATGGTGGAGAGTTTTCAATTCATGCAGTCAATAACATATTATGTTCACCTGAAATGGTCAGAGCAGTGACTAGGACATTCCTTTGTAATGCAAAACATGATGACAATGTTCAATTTGACATTTTGTTACTTTGTTTTACTTATTTCTTAAGCTACCCTTATTGGACAATTTATGTTTGTCAACCACTGTAACGCACTTGTCCAAACTGTCTTTTCGGGTATGACCTGGGCCACAATGCATCGAGTACAGTATTAATTATACATGCATAACAAAAACATCACTGAACCCAGCAGACACCAAAGTAGGAAAAATGGAAACAAGAGTTAACCAGTAATTAAGACACAAATAAGAATATGAGACATGTAAAGACATAACATGAATGCAAGACATAAATAAAAACATAGGACTGGGAACAGTAACTAATAAACAGAAAAATCAGGTTAATCATCAATAAACCTTAAGCTAATTGTTAACAACATAAATCTGATGTTAGATTAGATCATCTGTCAACAAATAAAAGCCTTAAAAATTACTGTCCCAAAAGAACCAGAAAATGGACCAAAGTTTGTCCAGTTCTTTTACCACATTACTATCGATGTAAGTCCTTGGAAATATAAGCAGGTAGAATTTTTCACTGTACGAAGATAATTACAGTAACAACATTTGACTTTAACAGAAACCAATGTGCAAGAAATTGTTCAGTTTTATGTTTAGCATTGTGAATCTCATATGAAGAATGCTACATGAAACAGAGAAGGAATAACTATAGGGACTACACAGTCTATACGTCTGCCACAGAGTGCACAGATGGCAAAAATCAGATCCCCCTGTTATCTCCAGCAAGCATCAGGTCCACAGACTCATTCAGTGCATGTACCTGTAGATACATACCACAAGAGAAGTGTCTGGAAATAAGTTAGGGCAATAAAGGGAGCATACCTGAATTTCTGAACCAAGGGAATGGAGATATTCCAAGTTTATTCAGTAAAATCACTATTCAGTAATTAATTCCATTTAACATGACTATCAGCAAAGACCTTGTACCCCACAGAATCAATAATCCTCTATCAACTTGAAAGTATTTTAATAGAGATAGAATTCCTACCAAGAGATAGATTACACATGTCCAGTTACTTAAGCCCAGATGAAAATAGACCTTGATTCAAATTAATCAGATGCAGGTAGTCATCTTCTTTTTCGGCTGCTCCCATTAGGGGTCACCACAGCGGATCATCTGTTTCCATTTCTTCCTGTCCTCTGCATCTTGATCTGTCACACCAATCAACTGCATGTCCTCTTTCACCATATCCATAAACCTTATATTAGGCATTCCTCTTTTCCTGTTACCTGGCAGTTTCATCCTTAGCATCTTTTTCCTATTATACTCTGCATCCCTCCTCAGCACATGTCCAAATTAATGTAATCTTGCCTCTCTGGCTTTGTCTCTAAACCTTCCAACCTGGACTGACCCTCTAATATACTTATTCATAATCCTGTCCACCCTCGTCACACCCAGTGCAAATCTTAACATTTTTAACTCTGCCACATCCAGCTCTGACTCCTACCTTTTTCTCAATGCCACTGGTTCTAACCCATATAACATAGCTGGTCTCACTACCCTCTTGTAGACCTTCCCATTCACTCTTACTGGTACTCGTCTGTCACAAATCACTCCTGACACTCTTCTCCACCCACACCATCCTGCCTGTACTCTCTTCTTCACCTCTCTTCCACACTCACCATTACTCTGAATTGTTGATCCCAAGTACTTAAACTCATCCACCTTTGCCACCTCTACTCCCTGCATCCTCACCATTCCTTTATCCTCCCTCTCATTCACACACATATATTCTGTCTTAGTCCTGCTGACCTTCATTCCTTTTCTCTCTAGAGCATATCTCCACCTCTCCAGGATCTCTTTGACCTGTTCCCTACTCTCACTACAGATCACAATGTCATCTGCAAACATCATAGTCTATAGGGACTCCTGTCTGATCTCGCCTGTCAACCTGTCCATCACCATTGCAAATAAGAAAGGGCTCAGAGCTGATCCTTGATGTAATCCCACCTCCACCTTAAACGCATCTGTCACTCCCACTGCAGACCTCACCGCTGTCACACTACCCTCGTACATATCCTGTACCATGCTTACATACTTCTCTGACACTCCTGCCTTCCTCATACAATACCACAACTCCTCTCTAGGCACCCTGTCATATGCTTTCTCTAAGTCCACAAAGACACAATGCAACTCCTTCTGACCTTCTCTGTACTTCTCCATCAACACTCTCAGAGCAAACATTGCATCTGTAGTGCTCTTTCCTGGCATGAAACCATACTGCTGATCACTAATCATCACCTCCCTTCTTAACCTAGCTTCCACTACTCTTTCCCATAACTTCATGCTGTGACTGATCAATTTAATCCCTCTGTAGTTACTACAGCTCTGCACATCACCCTTATTCTTAAAAATCGATACCAAAACACTTTTTCTCCATTAATCAGGCATCTTTTCACTTTCCAGGATTTCATTAAACAATCTAGTTAAAAACTCCACTACCATTTCACCTAAACACCTCCATACGTCCACAGTTATGTCATCTGGACCAACAGCCTTTCCAGTCTTCATCATCTTCATAGCTATCCTTACTTCCTCCTTGCTAATCCATTGTACTTCATGATTCACTATCCCCACATCACCCAACCTTCTCTCCCTCTCATTCTCTTCATTCATCAACCCCTCAAAGTACTCTTTCCATCTGCTCAACACACTCTCCTCACTTGTGAGTATGTTTCCCTCATTATCCTTTATCACCTTTACCTGCTGCACATCTTTCCTAGCTTGGTCCCTCTGTCTAGCCAATTGGTACAGGTCCTTTTCTCCCTCCTTAGTGCCAAACCTTTCATACAACTCTTCATACACCTTATTCTTAGCCTTCACCACCTCTCCCTTTGCCATGCACCTCATCTCCTTATACTCTTGTCTACTTTCTTCATCTCTCTGACAATCATGCTTCTTCTTCGGCAACCTCTCTCTCTGTATACTCTCCTGCACTTCTTCATTCCACCACCGGGTCTCCTTGTCCTCCTTCCTCTTTCCAGATGTCACACCAAGCACCTTTTTAGCCATCTCTCTTACTAGCTCTGCTGTAGTTACCCAGCTATTCAGTAGCTCTTCACTGCCACCCAGTGCCTGTCTTAACTCTTCCCTGAACTCCACCTCTGTAAAAACAGTAACCTGATCTCTACCACGATGCAGTAAAGTAACACATAAAGGTGCGTTTAAAAATCCATGAGGCAACCAATAAATATAGCAAACTTGTAGTTAAAAGTCCATGAAGCAGCCAAATAAACGTAGCAAAACTGTAGTAAAAACTCCTTTAATCCATAAAATAGTGGGTAACGGTAGCGTGGGTGCAACCACGCTTCCTCAGACAATAAAAAACCCCACACACATTGTTTAAATAGCATAAGTTAAAGTCTAATTGTACCAATTAAGTTAATTGGCAGTAAATGCTTTAAAGGGAAACCAACAAACTAGTGTCTATACAGCATTCTTATGTTATAGAGTATAAAACAAAGCTGTTATAAACTGTATAGAATTACTAACAACCAGTTTCAATCTATAGGTGAGTAAAAAACATTTCCAAGATCGTACCATTTATACTGTTAAAATCAGAACAAAAAACTATAAAGAAAATAGATGCAGGAGATAACATCAAATGCGAGTTAACATGAAGCTAAACAAATCAGTTAAAATGCTACTGAAACATTTTTCTTTTTCCCAAAATATAACTTAAAGCTATATTATCAGCTTTAGGAATCTAAATTTACAGACCAATGGTTGTGATAAATTAAATGCAAGATTTCAATGAACATAAATCACTTTTGCATTAAATACAATGAAATAAAGATATAGTTTTAGCTAGTCAATAATTACGGTTTGGTAACAGTGAAATGCATTAAGAAACCGGACAACTCATGGTGCAAATAAGGCCAAGATCAGCCTTATCAGTCTAGTTGCTAACCGTAACTATAAACAGTTATAAGCTAATAAGCTGGCAAAACACATAATAGTGCTAGCTAACAAAATCATTGCAAATAAAAACTGTATTTGCAACTTACCGCTACATAATGTGATTTCTGTTCTATTAAGGAAGAAAGCTTGCAATGCAACCGCAGGTTGATACTGAGCATGTTTCTTCGGAGCAGCTTACTAACATCCAAAGGAGGAGTTAAACGGTAAAACCAAAACAATGTTTAAGGCGCAAGAATACCTAACATATAACTTACATCTAAATAGAAATTTTTTATATAGGTATTTAAAATATTAATCTGATATCATTAGTGTAAATAGAAATATATAAATAGAAATATAACTAGAAATATAACTTAGTTTCATTAACTATAAAGCCATATATATAATTATATATACTTAAAATCATTAACTATAAAAATAAACTGAATTTTTTCTTTAATGTAACTTATAACAAAACAAAATTTATATTTATATTTATTACCTATCCATACAGTTTCAACCTGGAAAGATCAAAACAAAATAAAATAGAAATAAAGAGTTATTAACTGGTAGCGATAACACTTGAATCCTAAGGAAGTGTACAAACAATAAAAAATGAAAAATATCTAAAGATATGTGATAGTAGTAAAATTTATAAGTATAAACTATTTTTCAAAATAAAATAATTTAATTTATTAGTTCATTTAGTTGCTGTACACAATGTTCATGTTTATTACTGCAAAAATATAAGGACAGAAAGTATGTAGTAAAAATTTTTTATATTTACAGTTGTTTTAACGTTTCCTAGCATTCAAAATAGGCTTAATAGACACAAAGGTATTAAGGCCAGGAAAGTTGTGAGCATTGAATTTCAGTATCCACCTAAGTTCTGCTAAGGCTAAACTGTTAGAGTCATCTCCCCCTCTAACATTTAAAGGCACCAATTCTAGCACTCTGAATAGGAATGTATGGTCTCTATGATCTTTTATATGCTGAGCTAAGGCATTTGTATCTGATGCTTTCCTAATTTCATATAGATGATTATAAATGCGATCAGCTAGTCTTCTTTTCGTGAGCCCTATATAGAAAGCAGTGCACTTTGTACATGTAGCTAAGTAGACCAAGTTTTTAGAATTGCAAGTAGCTGATATATTAAAACAAAAAATAAAGTCCAAAGAAGGATGAGTAAAGGTTGTTTCAGTACAGATGTTATTACACCTATTACATTTACCACAAGGAATTGTGCCTATGTTCAGTGTAGTGTCTCTAAATATTGGTTTATTATCTTTGCACAATAGCTGCTTCAAATTAGGGCAGTTTTATAAAGAAAGGTGGGGTAATTACCTACTAAACTGGAGATTAAAGTATCAGTCATTAAGATGTTCCAATTTCTACAAACAATTCTTTCTAGACTCTTCACATCACTGGTGTATTTCGTGATGTAGGGAATCTTTGATAGTTTTCCTAAATTCTTAGTCCTGTGAGAATTAGGTTTCTTAGGCAGATGTGAATCTAGCTCTAAAGGATGCAGAATTTCATTTTTAATAGAGTTAACTAATTTAAAATCATAACCTCTATTCAGGAAGAGAAGTTCCATTTTATTGATTTCTTGCTCAAGAGTTATTCTATCATGACATAGTCTGGTCAATCTAATGAATTGACTCTTGACAATGCCAGGAAATGTGTGCCTTGGGTGCATGCTATTAAATTGGAGTAATGTGTTTGTCCAGGTTGGCTTTCTGAAGATAGAAGAAACTACTTTACCTTGTTCATTAATAGTCAGAGAGACGTCCAAGAAGTTTACACATTCCTTAGAGGCTTCCATTGTAAATTTTAAATAAGTAGTGGTAGTCTCTAAAAACTGTAAGAATGATTCAAACTCAGCCAAGGTACCTTCCCAAATTAAAAGGACGTCATCCACAAACCGCTTGTAGAATATAATCTTTTCAAATACAGTGTTACTGAAAAGGAATTCCTTTTCCCAATTTAGAACTACCAGGTTTGCGTAGGTATTTGCACATGGGGTGCCCATAGCTACACCCCATGTCTGCAAATATGGTTGACCATCAAAGTTGAAAAGGTTGTTATTAAGTACTAGGTCGAGTAGTTGACAAATCAAGATTATTTTATCATTCGAAAAGCCAGTATCTCTGACTAACAATTCTCTTATAGCTTCCAGACCCAAATCATTGGGAATGGAAGTAAAGAGGTTTTTTACATCAAGGGTTATAAGCAAATACTCCTTATTCATGATGTCAAGAGTCAAATCACTCAGGTTATCTAACAAATGATAAGTGTCTTTTAAAATAGATGAAACCCCATCTACTATTGGTCTAAGAAATTTTTCTAGGACAGTCGAGATTGTTGCAGTGACCCAATTGCCACCTGAAACAATAGGCCTAAGAGGTAAAGGTTTGATCTGTTTATGAATCTTAGGTAAGCCTTTTATTATCGGAACAGTTGGAAATTCTATAAATAAGTAACTGTAAAGTTCTGGGGATATCTGCCTACACATAAGTAAGTCATGTAGGGTGGCATGCACATTTGACACTATGGAATTTATGTCCTTTTGAGAAATACTTCTATAAGTGTCATTGTCAGACAGCATATTAAGCATTAAGGAAGTATAGTCAGCCTTATTCATGATGATAGTACCACCCCCTTTATCAGCAGGTCTAAAAGTTAGGTCTGAAACTTGTTTAAATTTCTTAAGTGAGGCCATTTCATTAGTGGTTAAGTTTACATAAGCTATCTTATTTTTGTGACTGGAAAACAAAACATAAAAATCCTTTTCACAGGCTTTTAAGAAGCATTCAAGATTCGGACATAAAGGGGGGGGAAAATTACTTTTACATTTCAGAGCCATGGGATCATTATATTGTGAGTCTCTTCTTTGTTCAGCTAAATCTCTTTTAAAAAACATTTTTAAGGCTACAGACCTACAGAAAACACGTAAATCACATAGTACATCAGTTAACTTGCTGCATTGAGCAGGAATAAAGTTAAGACCCTTATTAATTAGGCTAGCATCAGATGAGTCCATAACAAAATCAGATAAATTAACAAAAAGGTCAGTCACATTCTTTGTCTTCTTGTCACTCCATACTTTTCTTCCGACATTTTCCGTTTCCTTGGCCCTCTGCTTTGTGAACGTCCTCTCCCTTGGAATTTTTGTTTTATCGGGTAGGGTAAAAAACGACCTGCTTCTTGGGTGGTTTTGGATCTAGCCCCTAGTTGATTGGTTCGATGTGTATCAGCAAAGGCTTGCTGATTCGGTGGAGGTGTAGCAGAGGATGCTGTAAAATTAAGTAAATCAGTTCCAGTTATATTAGGAGCATTTGTCCCCGTAGTAGACAAAAAAGGCAAAGCAGGGTTTTCATTAGATGAAACAGGATCAATAGGGTGTGCCACTTCAGCATCTTGATTTATAGATGAAGCCTGTCGCTGTTCAAAAGTCTGAGTAGTAGTGTGCCTCGGCCAAACAAAGATCTGACCAGTTTGAAAATCATTAAAATCTCTTTGTAACTTCTTAAGTTTAATCTGTTTCAGTTTATCACTGAAAGAACTGACTTGTGAAAATATAGCCTGTAATTTCTTTTTAGCAAAGTCAGATTTAAATTTTTCACACAGACTTTTATGCATACAGTCTATTTCTTTACGCAGTTCAGTTTCAAGTGGTAAGAAATATTCATTCAGCAGCGACATATATCTAAAACCTTGTTCTATGTTTAAGTCCTGCCATTTCTTAAGGAGGGTGGGATGGTTACTTCCATAAGATGGCATACAAAAAACGCGCATTCCTCTAGGGACAATGCGATGATGTAAAGAAGCCTCAAGGTGTTGCCTCTGCCAGGCATATCTTTGCAATAAATATAACTTATCTTCAAAGTCTTTAACAGTTAAATTAAATTCAGCAATATTCTCTTCAGGTATGAGTAATGTAGATTCATTAGAGAACTCACCAAGCTCCAGAGCCAATAAAGGGTTTGAAACCCGATGCAACAGTCCATCTGGTATGTGTACGCTATCCCTCGACTCCGGTCTATAGTCAAGTTCCACCACCTGGGTATCCATCGTGTAGAGCAGTCACCACACACTATAGGAAGTTCAAAAATACACAAGAGGCAACTGCGACTTAAGGAGACCAGGAAACACAACGTAGAAAAGTAACTGTAAAAACAGTAACCTGATCTCTACCACGATGCAGTAAAGTAACACATAAAGGTGCGTTTAAAAATCCATGAGGCAACCAATAAATATAGCAAACTTGTAGTTAAAAGTCCATGAAGCAGCCAAATAAACGTAGCAAAATTGTAGTAAAAACTCCTTTAATCCATAAAATAGTGGGTAACGGTAAGCGCTTTCGCGTGGGTGCAACCACGCTTCCTCAGACAATAAAAAACCCCACACACATTGTTTAAATAGCATAAGTTAAAGTCTAATTGTACCAATTAAGTTAATTGGCAGTAAATGCTTTAAAGGGAAACCAACAAACTAGTGT
The DNA here is from genome assembly GCF_019279795.1 of Protopterus annectens. Taxonomy (NCBI): domain Eukaryota; kingdom Metazoa; phylum Chordata; order Ceratodontiformes; family Protopteridae; genus Protopterus; species Protopterus annectens. The sequence goes on from NC_056726.1 coordinate 306,756,303, forward strand.
CTATACAGCATTCTTATGTTATAGAGTATAAAACAAAGCTGTTATAAACTGTATAGAATTACTAACAACCAGTTTCAATCTATAGGTGAGTAAAAAACATTTCCAAGATCGTACCATTTATACTGTTAAAATCAGAACAAAAAACTATAAAGAAAATAGATGCAGGAGATAACATCAAATGCGAGTTAACATGAAGCTAAACAAATCAGTTAAAATGCTACTGAAACATTTTTCTTTTTTTCCCAAAATATAACTTAAAGCTATATTATCAGCTTTAGGAATCTAAATTTACAGACCAATGGTTGTGATAAATTAAATGCAAGATTTCAATGAACATAAATCACTTTTGCATTAAATACAATGAAATAAAGATATAGTTTTAGCTAGTCAATAATTACGGTTTGGTAACAGTGAAATGCATTAAGAAACCGGACAACTCATGGTGCAAATAAGGCCAAGATCAGCCTTATCAGTCTAGTTGCTAACCGTAACTATAAACAGTTATAAGCTAATAAGCTGGCAAAACACATAATAGTGCTAGCTAACAAAATCATTGCAAATAAAAACTGTATTTGCAACTTACCGCTACATAATGTGATTTCTGTTCTATTAAGGAAGAAAGCTTGCAATGCAACCGCAGGTTGATACTGAGCATGTTTCTTCGGAGCAGCTTACTAACATCCAAAGGAGGAGTTAAACGGTAAAACCAAAACAATGTTTAAGGCGCAAGAATACCTAACATATAACTTACATCTAAATAGAAATTTTTTATATAGGTATTTAAAATATTAATCTGATATCATTAGTGTAAATAGAAATATATAAATAGAAATATAACTAGAAATATAACTTAGTTTCATTAACTATAAAGCCATATATATAATTATATATACTTAAAATCATTAACTATAAAAATAAACTGAATTTTTTTCTTTAATGTAACTTATAACAAAACAAAATTTATATTTATATTTATTACCTATCCATACAGTTTCAACCTGGAAAGATCAAAACAAAATAAAATAGAAATAAAGAGTTATTAACTGGTAGCGATAACACTTGAATCCTAAGGAAGTGTACAAACAATAAAAAATGAAAAATATCTAAAGATATGTGATAGTAGTAAAATTTATAAGTATAAACTATTTTTCAAAATAAAATAATTTAATTTATTAGTTCATTTAGTTGCTGTACACAATGTTCATGTTTATTACTGCAAAAATATAAGGACAGAAAGTATGTAGTAAAAATTTTTTATATTTACAGTTGTTTTAACGTTTCCTAGCATTCAAAATAGGCTTAATAGACACAAAGGTATTAAGGCCAGGAAAGTTGTGAGCATTGAATTTCAGTATCCACCTAAGTTCTGCTAAGGCTAAACTGTTAGAGTCATCTCCCCCTCTAACATTTAAAGGCACCAATTCTAGCACTCTGAATAGGAATGTATGGTCTCTATGATCTTTTATATGCTGAGCTAAGGCATTTGTATCTGATGCTTTCCTAATTTCATATAGATGATTATAAATACGATCAGCTAGTCTTCTTTTCGTGAGCCCTATATAGAAAGCAGTGCAATTTGTACATGTAGCTAAGTAGACCAAGTTTTTAGAATTGCAAGTAGCTGATATATTAAAACAAAAAATAAAGTCCAAAGAAGGATGAGTAAAGGTTGTTTCAGTACAGATGTTATTACACCTATTACATTTACCACAAGGAATTGTGCCTATGTTCAGTGTAGTGTCTCTAAATATTGGTTTATTATCTTTGCACAATAGCTGCTTCAAATTAGGGCAGTTTTTATAAAGAAAGGTGGGGTAATTACCTACTAAACTGGAGATTAAAGTATCAGTCATTAAGATGTTCCAATTTCTACAAACAATTCTTTCTAGACTCTTCACATCACTGGTGTATTTCGTGATGTAGGGAATCTTTGATAGTTTTCCTAAATTTTTAGTCCTGTGAGAATTAGGTTTCTTAGGCAGATGTGAATCTAGCTCTAAAGGATGCAGAATTTCATTTTTAATAGAGTTAACTAATTTAAAATCATAACCTCTATTCAGGAAGAGAAGTTCCATTTTATTGATTTCTTGCTCAAGAGTTATTCTATCATGACATAGTCTGGTCAATCTAATGAATTGACTCTTGACAATGCCAGGAAATGTGTGCCTTGGGTGCATGCTATTAAATTGGAGTAATGTGTTTGTCCAGGTTGGCTTTCTGAAGATAGAAGAAACTACTTTACCTTGTTCATTAATAGTCAGAGAGACGTCCAAGAAGTTTACACATTCCTTAGAGGCTTCTATTGTAAATTTTAAATAAGTAGTGGTAGTCTCTAAAAACTGTAAGAATGATTCAAACTCAGCCAAGGTACCTTCCCAAATTAAAGGGCGTCATCCACAAACCGCTTGTAGAATATAATCTTTTCAAATACAGTGTTACTGAAAAGGAATTCCTTTTCCCAATTTAGAACTACCAGGTTTGCGTAGGTATTTGCACATGGGGTGCCCATAGCTACACCCCATGTCTGCAAATATGGTTGACCATCAAAGTTGAAAAGGTTGTTATTAAGTACTAGGTCGAGTAGTTGACAAATCAAGATTATTTTATCATTCGAAAAGCCAGTATCTCTGACTAACAATTCTCTTATAGCTTCCAGACCCAAATCATTGGGAATGGAAGTAAAGAGGTTTTTTACATCAAGGGTTATAAGCAAATACTCCTTATTCATGATGTCAAGAGTCAAATCACTCAGGTTATCTAACAAATGATAAGTGTCTTTTAAAATAGATGAAACCCCATCTACTATTGGTCTAAGAAATTTTTCTAGGACAGTCGAGATTGTTGCAGTGACCCAATTGCCACCTGAAACAATAGGCCTAAGAGGTAAAGGTTTGATCTGTTTATGAATCTTAGGTAAGCCTTTTATTATCGAACAGTTGGAAATTCTATAAATAAGTAACTGTAAAGTTCTGGGGATATCTGCCTACACATAAGTAAGTCATGTAGGGTGGCATGCACATTTGACACTATGGAATTTATGTCCTTTTGAGAAATACTTCTATAAGTGTCATTGTCAGACAGCATATTAAGCATTAAGGAAGTATAGTCAGCCTTATTCATGATGATAGTACCACCCCCTTTATCAGCAGGTCTAAAAGTTAGGTCTGAAACTTGTTTAAATTTCTTAAGTGAGGCCATTTCATTAGTGGTTAAGTTTACATAAGCTATCTTATTTTTGTGACTGGAAAACAAAACATAAAAATCCTTTTCACAGGCTTTTAAGAAGCATTCAAGATTCGGACATAAAGGGGGGGAAAAATTACTTTTACATTTCAGAGCCATGGGATCATTATATTGTGAGTCTCTTCTTTGTTCAGCTAAATCTCTTTTAAAAAACATTTTTAAGGCTACAGACCTACAAAAAACACGTAAATCACATAGTACATCAGTTAACTTGCTGCATTGAGCAGGAATAAAGTTAAGACCCTTATTAATTAGGCTAGCATCAGATGAGTCCATAACAAAATCAGATAAATTAACAAAAAGGTCAGTCACATTCTTTGTCTTCTTGTCACTCCATACTTTTCTTCCGACATTTTCCGTTTCCTTGGCCCTCTGCTTTGTGAACGTCCTCTCCCTTGGAATTTTTGTTTTATCGGGTAGGGTAAAAAACGACCTGCTTCTTGGGTGGTTTTGGATCTAGCCCCTAGTTGATTGGTTCGATGTGTATCAGCAAAGGCTTGCTGATTCGGTGGAGGTGTAGCAGAGGATGCTGTAAAATTAAGTAAATCAGTTCCAGTTATATTAGGAGCATTTGTCCCCGTAGTAGACAAAAAGGCAAAGCAGGGTTTTCATTAGATGAAACAGGATCAATAGGGTGTGCCACTTCAGCATCTTGATTTATAGATGAAGCCTGTCGCTGTTCAAAAGTCTGAGTAGTAGTGTGCCTCGGCCAAACAAAGATCTGACCAGTTTGAAAATCATTAAAATCTCTTTGTAACTTCTTAAGTTTAATCTGTTTCAGTTTATCACTGAAAGAACTGACTTGTGAAAATATAGCCTGTAATTTCTTTTTAGCAAAGTCAGATTTAAATTTTTCACACAGACTTTTATGCATACAGTCTATTTCTTTACGCAGTTCAGTTTCAAGTGGTAAGAAATATTCATTCAGCAGCGACATATATCTAAAACCTTGTTCTATGTTTAAGTCCTGCCATTTCTTAAGGAGGGTGGGATGGTTACTTCCATAAGATGGCATACAAAAAACGCGCATTCCTCTAGGGACAATGCGATGATGTAAAGAAGCCTCAAGGTGTTGCCTCTGCCAGGCATATCTTTGCAATAAATATAACTTATCTTCAAAGTCTTTAACAGTTAAATTAAATTCAGCAATATTCTCTTCAGGTATGAGTAATGTAGATTCATTAGAGAACTCACCAAGCTCCAGAGCCAATAAAGGGTTTGAAACCCGATGCAACAGTCCATCTGGTATGTGTACGCTATCCCTCGACTCCGGTCTATAGTCAAGTTCCACCACCTGGGTATCCATCGTGAACTCACAATTACCATTTTTTTAATTTTCACCATTTGATCCTTGGTGCTGACCTCACACTCCTCCTCCTTTTCTTGATCACCAATGTCATCCTACAAACCACCATCCTATGCTGCCTAACTACACTTTCCCCTGCCACCACTTTGCAGTCTCCAATCTCCTTTAGACTGGCCCTTCTACATAAAATATAATCCACCTGTGTGCATCTCCCTCCACTCTTGTTTGTCACCCTATGCTCCTCCCTCTTGTTAAAATACATATTCACCAAAGCCATGTCCATCCTTTTTGCAAAATCCACTACCATCTGACCTTCTGCATTCCTTTGCTTAACACCATACCTACCCATCACTTCCTCATGCCCTCTGTTCCCTTTAAAAACATGCCCACTGAAATCTGCTCCAATTACCACTCTCTCACCCTTGGGTGCAGTCATCACCACTTCATCCAACTCATTCCAAAAATTTTCTTTCTCATCCATCGCACACCCAACTTGTGGAGCATATGCACTAACAACATTCATCATTACACCATCAATTTCCAGCTTCATAAACATCAGTCTATCAGACACTCTTTTCACCTCCAAAACACTCTTAGCATACTGTTCCTTCAGGATAACTCCTACACCATTTCTCCTCCCATCCATAGTACTAACACATAAAATTTATATTACAGGAGAAGTATTACCGTAATTTTGACCCAGGGGAATAAATCTCTGTGATGAGTACATATTAGTCTACAACAGGAAAACACTAATGGCCCACGGTGGCCAAAATAGCATTTCATTTTCATCTATATACAGCTTTTTTCCCAAATCTTATTCCATAGAGAGAGATCTACATTAAGTAATGTCAAAGAATGGATCCACTTAAAAAGCCTGTTTTCGTGTTCTTTGTATTCCAACCATTCCTACATTCAGAATGTGACATTGTGGATGACAAATGGTGAATTAACATCATTTCTGGTAAAGCCCAGATAGGGTGCAAGTTATACCAGGCATGGTCTAGGGATACCAGATCTGCTGATATGGTGTAATATTGTAGAATGAGCATCCCCAGACCTTCTAGTTTGAAGGAGGACATTGATTTTCTTCTTCCTGTAAACTTTGAGACATGAGTATTCCAAACAAAAGTTGTAATGGTAGATTTTAATTTAGATGTCAAAGGATCCAACCCTAAGGCTGGAACATGTCTAACATAAAAAATATGTAGGAAAAATGGTCAATCTTATTGCAACTATCATTGCAAGTAGGAACTGCTTCATATCTCCATTTTTTTCTATTTTTTAAATGACTAGTGAGTGGGGATACATCAAGGATTTGAAAGCTGGACCAACATTAATGTCTAGTATATATTTTCCGTATCTGAGTTGATATGTAGCACATCAATTAAATAACAAATAACAGTGCCATTAAATAACAGTGCAACTATTAAGGCTGCTAGCACGTTATATTGTCTTCTTAGATAAAAGTATCACATAGCAGTGGAAAAGGCTGGCAATGCATAGGGAAAGCTAAAAACAGTAACTGGTCATACTACCCACGGTGAATGAAAGCTTGTAACTAATGAAAGTTACATTTCAGTAAGAAGTTCATAAGGAAAGTATTTTGCAATCTTTTATATTTTATATTGTCTATAATAGTGCACCACAGATCCTTATCAGTTTAGACCTCAGGAGACACACACCCTTACTATAAACCTTAATATTCTTCAACTAACACTGAGAGTATATCTTTCTTGTCATTAAGCCATCACTCTAACTTTTCAGATAGCATTTCCTAGAACACATATGCTTGCAGTTGGTATCCATATTTTTGTTCAACTATCTTATTATCCAAAAAATCCACTGCCCTTCTTCCACTTTGCCTTAGTTTGTGCCACAGGGAAAGGACTGACAATCATCCAGTCTGTCTTGCCAAGTGTGTGCAACAAGTTTGATGGTGCTAGAATTTGGATCTGTCTTGAAAAAAAACATAACGTTTTACAGCTAACAAAACTGATTCAGATCTACTTGGACTAGGACATTGTCATTAATGACTATAGACTACCCAGAGCAAACAGCCTACACAGGACAGGTAGTAGAGTAACTGCATGTATGATTCCATTCACTCAGAGAGCATTTCTGAATATCTACCCCAAATGAAGTGTGGTCAAGTGACACCATCTTCAACTAAAGTTACTGAAGGCAAGTAGTTCTAGTTGTCATATTCTGCATAATATCTGAACAAGCCCAGCACATCCAACTATTGTAAATCTATTTAGAACATTATCCCCTTCAGAAACACTTCTGTCAATATCTAAAACTGATACAATGATTCAGTGAAACTCATGAAATAGCTCAGTCTGAGGTTGAGAGTAGCATCTTAAGTTATAATTGGTGGCCTTGCTGGGCTCAACAACTATTTCCACATTGGCAGTGAGTAGAATTTATAGTCAGGCTGCATAGTTTGCAGTGAGTACTGTGGGGCGATGTCACAGAAACAGATTGCACAGCGGTGTAACAAACGGTTTGATTAAAGAGTTTGTTACACTGTGCTACATTGGACTAAAATTATTTTTAAAGACACTAATTTTAAGTGTGTTGAAAGTGGGTGATTTCTATTCACCATTTATCCTTGGAGCCAATTTGTGTGTGATTGCTCTGGTTAGCGAAAGATTAATTGTGTGGTTTTGAGTTTTTTCTAAGTCTTTTTGACCACATTGACTCAGTACATTTAAGTTTCTTCTTTGTTTAAAGGGTACACATTGTTACATGGACTTAGAAGTGTCTTGCCTAAAATATAAGGAGAAAGTAGAGATTTATTCTCTTAATGGATGTTTGCTAAGAAACACCATGCAAGCCATAAAATGCCTAATGTCTAAGAATAGAAATTGCACCAACATTGTCACCTTTGGTGGGTGTAAATGTTGTAGGAAAGACTTCATTTGAAAATATGCTATAAGAAGTGATGGAAGCACCTAATATTTGTAGTACAAGTGAGGTAAAGATGGCCTTTGTTGACATTCTGTCTGTCTGCACATAAAATAGCCTGCTAACAAAAGTAGCCGAATTAAATAATCAGATTAGGTGACATACGGTATGTTATCCAGTGGGAATCAGCCTATCCTTTTTTATATATATAAGATAGGAAATTATATGTATTTAGTCAATGATAGGTTCCATTTGAACCATGTAGGTAATAAAGTAATTATCTTCATGCTGATGAGACTGACCAAACCATTTTTACAAATCCAGCTCATTGTACTGGGAGGAAACAGGGTAAGAACACAGTGTTAACATTCTTATTACACAATGTAAAAAGAGTAAAAACGAACATTGAATGCTTCATGGCAACAATCTATGAAAATGAGAATGATTTGTTCGAAAGAATATGCAGGTTATCATAATACTACACAAAATAGGCAATGTGGGATGAATTTATGTAACACAGCATTATCAGGCAATATTGGCTTACAGAAGTGGATCATTTGATCATATTTATGTGCATTTGTTGGACTTTTGTTCTCTCTCTCTCTCTCTCTCTCTCTCTCTCTCTCTCTCACTAGAATTGAGGTGGCTGTTTTTTATAGGAGCCCATCTCAGGATATAGGGATCGTAAAGTTATTTATGGAGGAGTACCCCAATAATGCATTTGTTGAACGTTACTTACATACATTCAGCTGTATCTAGTAATTTTACTATGTTTGGGGCCTATCTCCCTGTGAACTTAGTCATGTTTTAAGTATTGTATTTTGTAAATTTTTACTATTTTTGGAGCTTAACTCCCTGGGCCTCTACTGAAAATGGACATGTATCCAGCTAGACTAGCCCAGTCAACAAATGTAAAATAAATATAATAAATAAAAATATAAGTTACTTAAATACACCAGAGACAGTATAGGAAACATTGTCACAAAAATTCTTAGGAAAACATTATTTTAGAAAGTATTATCTCAATGACACTGATTCAGTAAGACGTTACTTTACCTATGAGAGTAAATAATATAGTGAATGTGGTTCTTACCCAAACACTGTCAGGGTGTGTGAACTAAGTATAAGTTCACCCTTGAGTAGTTCTGATCTTTGTGGAGCCTGCCTCATTTCCATACTAGGGATGTAAGTGTTAGCTTACAGGATTATCAAACAAGAAGCCTTTAAGAAGTAGCTCATGATTCTGTTAAGTATGAGTTATGTAGCTGGGGCTAGAGAAATGTGTTTGGTGGAAATAGTGTGGCTGATAACTGGTCAGCTTTTTATTCTAAGTCAAAGTCCATGCTGGATGAATACATCACATAGAGGAAAAGTAGAGAGAGAAAGGAATCAAAAGACCCCATTGTGAAATAAAAAAGTTATTGGCCCTGAATTACCAATATAGTAGCTTTTTACTCAGATGATGTAACAGTTTATGATAATGGAATTCCAGTAGGTGTAATCTTTCTTGACCTTTCACCTGAGCTGTGCCTCCAATGGTAAACAAATTAAATAAGTAAATAAATACATAACTAAATAAATAAATAAGGCATTTGACTTAATGGACCACATTTTTTTAAGTGCACTCAATAACTGGTGCCATAATCAATATATATAACATACTAGATAACCATCTGGTTATATATAATGGGAAATCTTTGGTGGCTATCTGAGGACAAAATCTAAGTACTTCAGTGTTACAAGTGGCATGCCACAGAACTCTATGCCAAATAATCTAGGTGCTAGATTTTAAAATTTGTAGGGTTGCAAGTAAGGTCACCTAAAGTAAAAAGGTCACCTAAATCAAAGACTAGGAGCACCTCCAAGTTACTTGGATGAACTGTACATGTTGGCAGCCAAAAATGGGGTCTCATTCAATAGTGGAACGTGTAAAAATTATGTTTGTGAGGAATAATAATAATTCCTACCATCATGCTGTAGACAAAAATGCACTTACTTTAAAGATTTAGGGATATTAATATCAAACTTGCAATTATTTTCTGTAATGACATCGAAAGACTAGAGTACATTTAGAAGTATGACACAATATTAATTTGTGCATGGGGATTATTTATTAGATTCAACTTAAAAAGTTAATCGTGTACAATATGGCATGCAAGCTATTAACTGAACACCTGATTTTGGTACGTGTTATAGTAATATTGAAACTCAGGTTACTATGGGCATTCAACATCATTTGTTAAATACAAGAGACAAACAATTTAATAGCAATGGATAACAGGACAGAAATGCTAAGAAGGATTTTTTTTCTAATATAGAATAGTACATGCTAGAACAAGCTCCCATTAGATATTAGGCTATCGACTTCTGTGAATACCTGCAAAGCAAACTTGGATGTTTGGTTTGTATATCAAGTTTTTAGTACCTCAATTTTTATTTATTTATTTATTTTATTTATTGTCATTTGTTAACCGGCTTGGTCCAACAGAGACAAAGGCCCATTTTCAGTGGAGACCCAACATTCCAAAAAAAAACAGTAATTAATACAAAGACTAAAAATTACAGTAGTAATATTGACAAGAAACATTTACATAAAATAATATAAACAAAGACAAAATATTTATATATAAGTTTCAAAAAAATCCAATACAATAATGGCAGGATAAACTCTGAGTAGGAATATTTACAAGAACCTGATTGTAGATAAACTGTAAATTGGAGTGTTAGAAGAGCAAAAAAGAAAGGTAGATAAAAAGAGAGAAAAACTTAAAGTAATCAAAAGTAGAATTTAGGAATAAATCAGTTAGAGATCAGGTCGGAGCTTGGCAAGGGCAGGACCAGGTTTTAAGAAGGTAGTGTTTGAGTTGTAGTTTGAAATGAAACTGATGGGGGATACTTCTTATTTTAAGTGGAAGGGAGTTCCAGGTGTGAGCTACAGAGTATTTATATAGGGACTTACCAATATTTTTTGGCGGTTTGTAAATGTGAAGAAGATGTTTGTCACCTGTACGAAGATGGTGTCGGGGGTTATAGAGAGATACAATATTTGAGATGGAGGGTCAGGAAGTAGGATTATAAAGAACTGAGTATGCGATATGCAGTTGAGAAAGAAACAATTGTTTAGGGAATTCAGACCATTGTAATAATTTAAGAGTGAGGCCCAAATAACCTCAGTTATTTGGAAATAGGCTAGTAATAACTTCATATGAGGTCCCTAGCCTTAACCATGAAACATTGACCACCTAATGGCATGCAAATGAATACCTGAATGAAGCAGTAATGAAATGCAAATGGATGCAATCAATGCAGCATTGTAATGTTAACCTTATCTGTAGGAATCTGCACATCATGTTGAATGACTGTAAAATAGTCGAGGCATGTGAGAAATATCTGCACTGCAGACAACAACAATGTTGGTATCATGGAGGGAGTTACACAGCAGCAACATCTTCTTTTACTTAGCCTTGCAGATCCTGTCTCATAGTCTGATGTTCTGAGTGTCAGCAATGACAACACTACAGATAATAGATTTCCACCACAAGTTAACCAACAAGGAGGTTGTTGACTGGATCCATGTTGCTAAGGGTATTGTAAGGAATCTGGCGGACATGTACTGCCAACATGCAGAATGTGCAAGAATGCATGGCCTTCTTATCCTTGTGGGGACAGTAGTGTGTTTAACACTCATTATCCTAGCTAATGAGGCTTTTTAATGATTAGCCATTGACTTGCTAGGTATATCAAAGTTTTCAGCCTCAAGAATGCTTATGAAGTTCCTTCTCATTATGCTTCTTCATGTAAGTAAATATATCTAGTTTCCCAGGGAGAGAACCACCACTATGAATGGCTTCTATGACATTGCATGACTCACTGAGGGACTGGGTGCTACAGGTTACACACATACTGCACTAAAAGTTACCCTCATTCCACAGTCATGTTAGCAGAATAAGTCTAACATTCCATGAACTGGTAGGTAGTGTGCAGTTCACAGGGTATTTTTACCAATGTAACTGCACAGAAGCCAGGTAGTTCCCATTATTCTCACATATGGCACCCTGTGACCTTGTGAGGTATTTCCAGTTGTACCAGGAGAAGTGGGACTGTGCATGTGCAGCATATGCTGGCATGACTGGCTGAAGTTTTGTGAATAATCTTATGTCATTTGACTGTCACATTAATTTGGACAGATGCTTGTATTAAACATGTATTTGTAAAAGTTGCTTATGTTAAAAAAATACCGCAACAAAATCTTAGAGTTTTGAGTGTGAACTGTGCCAGCGCCAGGTGAGTAGATGTGATGTAATTCTATAACTAGCTGAAGGACAAAACTCTGGCAGCAGCAGTTTGTTTTTGGTTTTTATTTTCTTTGGAATCTGATATATAAAATACCTATGTCAGTTATCACAGTTCAGTTGTTCAGTAGTTGTTAGTTGTACAGTTCAGTGTTTGTGGAGTATCTCATCTTGCCTTGTGGAAATGAGAATCTCAGCAGTACATCTTGCCTTGTGATATTAAGTGAGTTGGCTTATTATTAAAATTTCGAGTTGAGATGTTCGCTAATGGAACATTCGAAATTTGGATTTTTGAATGTCTATCTTGCTGAACATCTCTGTATCAAAAGTTCATATCAGCAAATTCACTGTGCATTAGATGATATGAACTCGAAGTATTGCCACATATTGTACTACAGTGCAGTTAGGGTAATTCATCCCTTTCCTCACTGTAGTGCAATCTCAGAGTTGGAATATATAATTTGCGGGGGGGTGGGGGGCACAGCCCCACGGGGGGGCAGAGTGTAAAAATTATTGTTGCACAGTACGTTCGTACTGCTGACAATAGGAATTGGTGTTCCTTATTTGATAGGTTGTAGAGGAAACGGTATGTTGAATCAACATTACTGTTTTTTTTTCAACATTTACATTTTTGTAACTGTCAAATTTCGAGTAAAAAAGTCGATATTTCAGTTCAAAATAGAACTGATCGTTGACATTATGATAGTAAACCAAGTGAGTTAACTAGGGACAGTTTCTCTTTAGTTTACGTAGGAAAAGTACCCTGAGATTAGTTTAGCATTATTTATTTTTCTGCATGTGAGACTCTATCCAACTGTGCTATTTTATATTTCCTATGACTGAAAATCTTTGATGTTTATTGTAACTAAATATTACATATTTTCCTGTTTTCTATTTTTATTATCCATTATTAAATATTTTATATGTTTTCATTGTGGCTGGTCTTTTAGTGAATACTTTCAATATTTTGAAAGTACCTGTGCTTATTTCAGTGTCATTGTGGACACTACAAAAAAGCCTTACTGCTTCAGTCACACTCTACTATTCATATCAGTATTAATTTGACACAATATAATTGGTTACCTCTTGTAAGAGCCTTAGAATATTAGGCTGGTGGCAGCCACCCTGTAATCAAGAGAGAGGGGACACAGTGGGTGAATCTGTGTCAGCCTTTCCCAGGTGTGTATGTGAAAAAGCAGATATTTAAGTGTGTATGCTAGATACTTGGAACTTGGTCACAAGATGGGTGTTGTTTGGGATCTGGAGAGACATAGAGTCCAGTCCCAGTGGAGCATGTCCCTGTATGCTCTTGGAGGAAATTGTGTTTGATGCAGAGAGCTGCATTTGAAAATAGTGTGTAAATCCATTCTTGTTCTTAACGACTGCCTCTCACCAATGTCAGTGGTGAGGATTGGGGCTCCTTTATTACTGGCCCGGGGTAAAGAGGTGCCATAACATACCTGTGTTGACTTTACTCCGCCTTCCAGAAAGGTGACTTTCTTCAGTGCTGTCTACCTGGTAAATGCATGTGATGTGGCAGAATACACATGTACAGCAGCATCTAATGTGCACATATGCACTACCCATCAACATATGTCTGTAAAGTCTTGCAATAATGTTGGATACCCTCTTGAGTCCAGGCTTATAACACCTATCTGTAATCCAGAGTGTCTCACCAGTCTCCAGTTCAGCATGATTCATGCATAGATATAACATCAGTAAATGGGCATTTGGTGTGTTGAAGGAATGCTTTTGTTGCCTTGATGCAATTGGTGGGGCACTACAATACTCCCTGCCATAGTCTGTGAGTTGACCATAGCTTGTGTGATACTACTTGATATAATATAGTAAAAGCAAGGGGAACAACCATGTGGTAGGCTGTATTAGGATGAGTCACACACACACCATAAGCACAGAAGCCACAGCAGCAACATCTGCAAAGGGCAGTAAGATAGATTAGGAGGAAGCACATGCCAAATGAACCCACCAACAACTGCACAAACATACATGGAGATGGGTGCAATACATGACAGTATAAAAGAAGCTGCAATGTCTAATCAACATCTATGGGCCTTCATGAGCAGACAGTGACAGTACAGTTTCACACAAAACATATATGATGCACACAAAGGTACAACTCACTGGAAATGGAAACATGTTTGGCTAAGGCCAGTTTAGGCCCAGAACATTGTTTTTTATTCAGGGTAATAGAATTAATTCCACCCAGTATAAGAGAAGGGGATATTAGGAATCAGACCGAATATAAAGAGAATAATTGGATCATTACACTCTGGGCGGACAGGGGACATGGATTGAATGAAAGGGCTAGTATTAAGCCCTTACTCAAGAAATGTAGAATAATGAAATAATCATTAACAATTATAAATGCATTCACTATTAAACTATCTATCATTATTTATTAATGGTTTAATTTTTATATTTTATATATTATATTGGCTGAATACTATTTGTTATAAAGTTTTTTATGGCTTCTATTGTGTATTTATACACTTATATGGGAAAGCTGAGTTGTACCTTTAAGAACTGATTTCCTTAATATACACATTATTGTCATTGGTCCTGATGCTTTTGAATTTATATATAAGAGATTTTGTGGAAGTGTTCTCATAGGACGTGTTCTCATCATCCTGTAAAGATCTGTTTCTGATACCTGCAGGTCTGCCTGCCATCTGCCACTAATATATATATATATATATATATATATATATATATATATATATATATATATATATATATATATAGTAGGATAATATGAAGAAGGTTGAGAAGGTAGCCCATGGAATTAATGTCAGCATCCTCTGCAGATGTTTTCCTGCTACACGTAGCTCTGTCTGTGATATGTAATTGATACTTATGGTGATGTAAAACACTCACATATGTGGAAGTGCAGGCAGTTCATGCCATAGTGCCAGTGTTTTAACTGCTGTCACCATTTTCTAGGTAACGTGTAAACCTGTACATGTATACAAGAGGGCATACTCCTGCCTGCTGAAGGGGCAACAACTAAAAGGACATAGGTGTAGGGGAATGGATCTTATATACTGCACTGCCACTCTCTCCTCCACCTATCACATTTCACTGAGGTTTATATGTTTATAAGTAAGACAAAAGTATGCAGGATTTTACTACATTTAGGAATACTGGGCCTCCTAAACCTGGATCAGATATAAGATCTCCAGCTCCAATGTACAAAGTTTTCTTCAAAATACTTAAATATTCTGAACTATATATTTTTTTGGTAGTTTATTCCTCATTAAAATATATCATGATCAATATAACCCGCTTAATTTTGATTTATGCTCTGGAACTGTATGCAAGTGAACTAACACATAAACATAATAATGTAAAATATCAAATTCATAGCCAAATCTACCTGCAAATGTATATTTGTAAATGTTCTAACTCTAATTTATTTAAGAACACAAACAATAACTAATATATTTTGTGTGTGCCTGCGTGTGTGCGCGTGTGTGTGTGTGTGTGTGTGTGTGTGTGTGTGTGTGTGTGTGTGTGTGTGTGTCTGTGTATATACACACTCATGTGTGTGCGTGTGCCTAGCTGCAAACAGTCCCCCAAGGGAAACAAATAGTCAAGTTTTTGCAATTTCTTTACAATGTGCATTTGCATTTTTGCTGCAGGTTTATAGTAACAAAATCGTGTTTTCTATAGTTTTTCATGTTTCACAGTTTTGATGCATCTTTACTCAAAAAAGTAAATACTTTGTAAAGTTTTTCATGGTCTCCTACATCTATTCCCAGATTATAGAACACACTCTGAAACCCTTAAGATATACCCTTTATCTGGAAGCAAATACCAGTGTTTTGGGTTGTAGCAGACATATTTTTATTTATTTGTCAAATGGCTAAGTTCACTGGGAGCACTCTCTTGTTGTAATTTCCTCAATGTTGAGCTTGCCTCTCCCCCATAAAAGTGAAAACACAGTAGGACTACCTGGTCAGCAAATGCATAAATTAATTAATTAAAAAAATTAAATATGAACATTTACAGAAAGTCATTGTTTCTGCTTTGGTAGGAAGTCAAATATCTACAGTCGCATCTTTAAGAAAACCACAGAAATGGCAAATGGCTGAATATTTATGTAAAACTATTTATTAATGTTCTACTGAGTGTTACAGAAGCCTCATATTAGTATTATATTAAAGCAGAAACATCTACACTTCTATAACTGTGAGTTTTTGTATTAGTAGTATGAAAACTTCTTATTTGAAATGACTGAGGATGTGAATCATAGTTCAGAATCATTTTGTTCTACTTTGGGCTTCTGTAAAAGTCAACAGCTCTCTTCACATACGAATACCAGACAGCAAGTACTCTACATGCTGTTCTTTTATTGCAGGAGGTTTTAGCTGAGGGACCTTTTTTGAGTTTAAACTAAAATTATCACTCAAATAAGTACAGGATGGGTAAGGTAATAAAAGAACACAGATCTTCACAGATGATAACAGCTGGTTGGAGTGCCAAAGTTGTTAATTTCCATGGCTATTAACTATATCCTACCTAACCTAAAGATGTTTTGTAGCATTACGCAAAACTATTGCACTGCTCTACTAACAGTTTCTTAATCTTTTCTCTTGTGAGATCTCATACTAAGCATGTGCAACTAGGTGAGGGAGTAGGGCATAGGCCCACATGGATGCTGAAAAGGCTTCCCCATAAAAACATTTTTTTCTTTACCTGTTGCTTTGTATGGAGCTGCTATACAAGAGGAATTTATACTTGTAAGGTTGTTTTTTGCTTTGTTAATAACAAGGGCTTGTGATATTTGTTTTATTTATTTATTTTACATTTGTTGACCGGGATAGTCCGACTGGATGCATGTTCATTTTCAGCGGAGGCCCGGGGAAAAAGCTCCATGGAATAACAAATCATCATAACATATCACATATTACAAATAACAAATATATTATTTATAGAGATTAGATTGGCAGACAATACAAATTACATATAGAATATTTTCAGTGATTAGAAGAGCAAATATTATAACAAATCGTCAGGTAGTGTTATTCAATGAGAGAATCAGATAAAATTACATAGTAGTCTACCTAGCAGATTTACACATTTGAGAGAAAGGTTAACCAGGCTTGATACAGTGACATAGCCAATTTGTTCCCAGATGGTGTTTGAGCCTACTTTTGAACTGACCAAGTGAAGAGAGTAAGGTAATATCAGCTGGTAGAGACATTTAGTGGGTGAACTGTGATGCATGTCAGATCATTTTTGGATTGCCTTAATAATCAGTACTAGATGTGTAACAACTCATTTTGCATATTCTGTGGAAGGTCAAATCCATGCAAAGAACATCTTCTTGCAAAAGGAAAACAATGTATAATGCACAAAAAAATTTAAACTACTTGATAAAAGTAAGTAGGTGTTCTACTAGAACTGGTATGAAGAAATGAAAGGTATAAAGAACAAAGCACCTGTCAAAAATTAGGATAGTAGAATATACATGCAAAAAGCTTCAGAAGAGAATTCAAAACAAAAGAACATGACAGTGTGACTATGAGACAGTAGAACATGTTTCTGTCTATTAAATATTTGGACGTTACATTTATACAAATCCAGAGAAATCTGTAAGAATATTAAACACAGAAAAATACTAATGGATTTAGGTGGCATTGTCATTATAATGCAATGATACATTTAGAAGATGAACAAACAAAGGCAGAGTTACAAAAAATAATTAAATTTATTTGATACAATTCACAGCTTCCATTACCAATAAACTGTTGTTTCCAGAGATAGACATGAGAGAAGAAGCAATGTGTTAGAGAACATTTGCTAGTGAGTTAGCATCATATAGTCTGAAAGAGATCTTAGTTCCTGAATAACTAAAGGAAATGGGCCTATATTGCCAAATCAAAAAACCCTTTACGCGATATACCTAAACGTCGACACGTATAATGCGAACTACGAAAATCCTGAACGCACTAAACAGCGAAAAATAAAATAACAAACTGTCATAGTCGGCCAACCCCACCACCCACTACATATTACCTACCCAAACAAAATAAATAAACCACATACATACACTAACTAAACCCTACTTCTAACCTAAAGTAAAGCACCAAAACCCTACTTCTAACCCTACACTAAACCCCACATACACAACTAACTATGCACTATCCTAAACCCCTCCCTAACCCTAAGGTCCGTAACTACCACACACGTCCCCTACAGACATGCACCCAAAAAAATAAATAATACACATACATACATTTAACAAAACCCTACTTCCAACACTACACTAAACCCCACATACGCAACTATCTATGCACTATCATTAACCCCTCCCTAACCCTAAGGTCCGTAATTACCGCACACTTCCCCTACAGACATACACCCAGAAAAAATAAATAATACACATACATACAGTTAAATAAATCCCTACTTCTAACACTACACTATATCTTACATACATTACCTATCTATTCACTTACCTTAACCCACATCCTATCCCTAAAGTCCTATCTATCGCACACTTACCTTACGGAGCTATACCGCAGACGGGCCAACCATTACACTTCGAAATTTAAATTTTCGCTATTTTGGTCGTTCGGCATTTCCGTCTTTCATGCAATCCATGTCGCTCTTTTCGTATTCGCGATTACGGTCTTTTGATCTGGTAATAGGAACCCAAGAAAACATGACAGTGCAGAAAATATGCAGAAATATGTTAGCGAAGCCAAGATGAAAAGGTCTAAAAGAAAAGTATTACAGTGAAAGTGTTCTCCACAACTGGTGCATGAAACAAGACATGTTAAAGCAATCCATATACTAAATTTATTAAAAAATATGTAAAATATAAAGATGAAATTGCTTATTGCAGATGATAAATATTTATTAAAAGCATCAAGATTAATTATTTAAAAACTTTGCAAAAATGGGTATTTAGCCATTGTACATAATGCTCATTTGGGAGCAGCAAGAACAATGGGTGGTAGAGAAAATACACAATCATCTGGTAAGTTTAATATCACTGACATCTTCTATGTGTCATTTCATATTGCAAGACTAATACCCAACAAAATGACACCAGAACCATCAGGGGCAGTGTGAATGAACATAAGTATTGGGTCTTATGATCCATTCAATAAATAAGGCTATTCATTGGCATTTGTAGAAGAAAATTCTGTATTTCTAAATGAAGGACCTGTAATACCTTCATGAGCTATGGCCGTGAATGTTCACTTCCCTTGTGCTTCCTTGAGACTAAATTGCTCACATATAAAATGTGTGGTAGTATTAGCTGAATAATATAACTATGCATATGTAGGAGCTGGAAAGGCAGCAAGGAAGTGAGTAGCAAATGTTGGGACACCCATCCAAGGGAGTGGGAGACAGCACTAGGGGTTCCTTCATGGAGGTGCAAGCCAACTGATCCTACTCTGTTGTAGTGCCTTCACATTATGTAGAGAAGGGCAAAATGGCATATGAAGGTACACTTCCCCTTGAGAAGCAGGGATTGTAGGCAAGGAAGAGCTTCCAAGAGCTCAAGGGGTGCTGCCAAGAGGAGAGGGAAGGCCACCTCCACAGGATGAGCAGGCTGGCCTACTTCCTATAATCCAGCTCTTCCAAGTGAATGGAAGTCTGATATGGATTACTACGCATGAACATTCAGCCTATGAACACCTGGCTCCTGATAGAGATTCCTCGACACAAACAGACAGCCTGTGAACACCTAGCTCCTGATAAGGATTCCTAGAACTGAACAGATCACCTGTGAACACCTGGCTCCTGATAGAGATTCCTCAAAAAATTAACAGATAAACTGTGAATACCTCACTCCTGATACAGATTCCTAGACATGAACAGATCACATCTAAATACCTCACTCCTGATATGGATTTCTAGACATGAACAGATCACCTGTCAATACCTTGCTCCTCTTTGTTTAGAACAAATGGGCCAGCTGGGTGAAGGTAGAGGAGCCCTGGAGTATGACAAAATGTAGTTGCTCCTACTCAAAATGAACAAAACATAAATCACCTGTACCTAAAACCACCAAAAAGTACTTGTTTGCAATAAAGCACACATATGTCCTTTACATTGAGTTGTCACCCTCCATGCCTACCTTAACCATAAAGTCTACGTCTGAGAATGCACGGATTCATAGAAAGAGCAAAATGCAGTTTAAAATACATATCATATTCTGCTCGTCATCTGTATCATTGTAATTCCATTCCATGGGCTAACACTACAGGCAGTTCAAGGAAACAATATTCAAGAATAAGATCTCTGACTAAATTACAGATCAAGAAAAATATGAATATCTAAATGATCATAAGGACTTGTCTTATGCATACTTAAAGAACTTTGTTTTTTCTCTGTTGGGCATACGAACTTGTGTTACAACCGACAGTAACACATCTCTCAGCAGAAAGATTATTTCAGACAATTTAGTAACAATAAATGATTCATTCAAACAAGGCTAACTCCATTATAATCTGAAGCTAATGGCATTTTGGAAAGCTTTATGGTTATCATAGAAAAAGCAAGAACTTTCCAATATTAAAAGATTGAAATGGAAATAACTGATGTACACCATGTTGAGAGGACATAGGAGTACAACCCATTCTACAAAAAGGAGGAATGATGACTAACCCAATGTTTAACTTTGATTTCAGAAGAAAATTCCCTTCTACTACTCAGGCTTATGCCAAAGTACATAATATAATAAGAAAAATAATTTTTGACCAAAAGAGTAAAATAAAGGACTACCTGGACTCTGATATTGCTTTTACCACCACTCTAAAGAAATGTTCTGATGGTTTGGTTTATATCTGTATTTTACTTTCATTTCTTAAGTTTATTTGATATGAAATGGAGGTGTATAGTAGATAAAGTTTAATCTTAAAAAAGTCCATGACAATTTTACACTTCATTTATACATTTAACTATGTTCTCTGTATCAGTAAGTAATTCAACTAACAGAAAACTAGGCTCACTCTACAGAATCAAGTCTTTCCTAACTCCTGAAGCTAGAACTACTATATCTCGAACCCACTTAATTTCTACCTTACTATATGCTTCCCCCATATACACTAATCTTTCAAAATATAATCTCAACAATCTTGCTACCTCATATAACCACATTGCCAGATTTGCTACTGCCTCTCCATATAGAACTCATCATTGCATAAATCTCCTAAAACTAGGATGGCTAGAGTTACCAAAACTAATTCAATATTACCAACTTACAATTGCCCACAAAGCCCTCCATTACCCAGATAACACACCTATGCTCTCCACCCTCATAAAACCCTACAGTAATCTAAAAAACCTACGCTCTTGCAATAAAATTTTAATTCAAACTTCTCTATCAAATAACGCAGCAGGTGACTACTTTTTCTAACTCAGTTGGCAAAGTGTGGAATCAACTTCCCCAAGACCTTACATCCCTGACCTCAATTCCTTTATTTAAAACCAAACTCAAACACTTCCTAACCAACCACTGGCTATGCTCATGCAATAACGCTGGCTGACCTTTTGACTCCCTCCTTACTTAAATCTAAAGAAACATCTCCTAACCAATCTCTGGCTTTTCTCTTGCAATAACCCTAGCTGACCTTCTTCACTCCCTCCCTTCTTTACCCCCCTCTCCTCCTCTTTCTTACCTTTATCATTATACTATTTCCATTTCTGTGGTGTCTCTGTCCCCCCCCTCCTAAAAATAGCTTCCACCCTTTTCTCAACTTATAAATATTGTAATTAATTTTTATTTTTAACCTTGTCAGTTACTGACCATGCTTATCTTCTAAGGCACAGTTTGCTCTCTATTGCCTAATTATACTGTATTTGAGTTTTAATGTTCTTGTTTTTTTTTTTTTTCTTTGTTTGTTTTATACTATTGTATACTGTTGTATTATTTTATTATGAAGTAGTTAGCGGAGCTTTTCTCCTCGGGCCTCCACTGAAAATGGACATGTATCCAGCTGGACTAGCCCGGTTAACAAATGTAAAATAAAATAAAAAATAAATAAATAATTCTGCAGAAGGATGCAAAGAGAAGAATTCCTGACTGCATCCAGCTATAAAAGAATGTACATCCTAGATTTGCATGTAAGGTAAGCTGAATTTAACAATAAACGTGTATTTCAGATTTACAGTAGAGATTTAGTGCTAATCTCTCTCTCTCTCTCTCCATATATATGTATATATATATATATATATATATATATATAAATATATATATATATATATATATATATACACACACACACACACACGTGTATGTATATGGTAATCACTGCTTTTGTCAAACAGCACTTTAATTGACATCTGCTTAGTTGACACAGTTTGGGTGGCTGAACAAATAGATGACACCTGCCTATAGTTATATACAGTCTACTGTTATATACTGGGAACTGTATATAATTACAATAATGCTATATAGCCCTTTAAAGTAGGGGGGTTTGAGTCCAAGAAAGTATGTGTTCTAATGTATTCCCCACATGTTAATGAAATTAAAAACATCTTGTTTAGACATTGGAACATTTTAACTGTCGATGAGGAAGTAAAAAATGAAGTTGTTAATGGACCATGTTGTGTATATAAGGTGGGACTAAATATTAAAAGATTGTTAGAGAGTGCTAAAAATAATCGGAATCTTTTGATGCAGGATGTTTCCACTAAAAAATGTGGTTCTTGTAGACAATGTTTTGCTATAAATGAAAATAGGGGATGCAAACTGGATGATATAAACAGAACTTATATTAAGTTTATGAAAGGGAATTGTCACAGTACTAATATAATATATCTTGCAAAATGTGAGTCCTGTACAGCCTTCTATATTGGAAAAATTAAAAGGCAATTAAGGAGGTGGATTTATGAACATCTGTATAGGATTAAGGTCCAAGACACCAATAATGCCTTATATAGACATATTAAACAGTACGGTGTTGCTCATGTCTTTAGATTTGCCATAATTGATCAGGTAGTAAAATCCCCACAAGGAGTTAATTTTACAGCTCTTCTAGGAAAAAAGGAAAATATGTGGCAGATGAAGAGTAATGCCACAAAGTTTCCAGGTATTAATGATTTTATTTCCATCAAACCTTTATTACAACAATTATAAGTTGAATGTGAACAACTTTTATATACTTTTTTATGTATATTTAGATTTTGTGACATTAGTGATTTAGTGTTAGCCTTGTACACTTTTTGTTTTAAGCTGCCCTTAGTGAAATATGTGCTGTTTACGTAGGCTATTAGTCAGAATTTGGCAGATTAGTTTCATAAGCATTTATATTTATTTACATATTTTTTATATATCATATATTTTGTACATAATTTTAATATTAATATTTTTCATGGTAGTGGGTACTATGATCATTATTGCATCTTATCTATTTATTCATTATTTATGTGTTTTTAGTTGTGGAGTACATCATGTTGATTATGTACTTCGATGGGTCCCCTTTACTTTACCGAAATGACACTTCACCAACACGCGGAAGACCGAGACGAAATGACCGACAGGTAAGTTGACCGAAAAGGTGATTTGCTGACAGCCGAAAGACCGACAAGGGTAACGTGTGAGCGCGACTCGGTAAGTGTGCGATAGTGACGGAGTTAGGAGTGGTCAGGTAAGTGTGCGATATTGTGGGATTTTGGGTTAGGGTGTGGGAAAGGTGAGTGTGTGGTAGTGTCGGAGTTAGGGTTCGGGTAAGGTAAGTGTGTGATAGTGATGGACTGTAGTTTAGGGACGGGTTAAGTGAGTTAGGTTTAGAGTGCGGGTAGGGAGAGTGTGCGATAGTGACGGGCTTTATGTTTTAGGGTGGGTTAAGTGAGTTAGGGTTAGGGTGCAGGTAGGTTAAGTGTGCGATAGTGACAGTCTTTAGGTGTAGGGGTGGGCTAAGTGAGTTAGGGTTAGGGTGCGGGTAGGGTAATTGTGCTGTAGTGTCGGATCTTAGGGTTAGGGTTTGGGTTAGGGTTAGTGGATATGTCATTGTGTGTGATGTGTGGTTTACGTTGTTAGTGTCGGTGTAATTGTGTTCGGTTTTGTGAGTTGTCAGTGTTGTGTGGTTTCGGTAATTTGGGGTCGGTGTTTTGTGTGTCGGTGAAGTGTCGTGTCGGTAATGTAAAGTAGACCCACTTTGATACGTATGGATGTTATTGTGGAAACTTGAATTTAATATGTGTTTTTACAAGTTATATGCACTGGCACTCTAAAGTTGACGTCAGATTTTTGAATGGAATTGGTGCCAAAAAGTTGTTAAAAATGCTTCTATTTCTGCTGTATAGCTGTCTGATGAAGTCTGCAAACACAGATGAAAGCGCTTACCATACTTTTTAGACTTTTCTTGTCTAATTTTATTTAATAAACGTTGCTTCTATCCTTGTTCGAGTCCTGCTCACTATTTGACTGGATAACCTAGCAGAGACGGATTGCTGTCTCATTGTTTTGATTAAAGTAGCAGATCAGACAATTCTTGGGGTTAGGGAATTTGCACTTTCATTACCACGTTTTCTTTTTATTGTTTTAACGTTTTTGCATGCACCGAGGTATATGCTCGGTGCATGCATAGCAGCATGTCACCGTGAATAATGTTATCATTTGTGGTTGACATTATGCACACTGATAATAGTGTCATTTGATAAGTACATCTATATATTTATTGCTGCTACGTTTGTCGAACAGCACTTTCCTCAACATCTGTTTAGTTGATACAATTTGATCAACTAAACATATGGTTGACACCTGATGACAAAGGTAGTAGATCAGACGATTGTAGGGGTTGGAGAATTTGCCCTTTCCCCAATAATTGTGTGATCTCAGAGATAGACTATATAATTAGCAGGGTGTGTGGATGTTTTCTTCTTTTTTTGTTTTATTTTTGTGTGCACAGAAATCGATGCTCAGCACATTCATAGTAGCATGTCAACATGAATAATGTTGATCATTTGGTGCTGACATTATTTACATCGATAATAGTGTCATGATAAAGGTACGTAAATATATATATAAAACATGTCAGTGGTGAGCATGAGATGGTTCTAAATCAGTAGACAAATGACTGAAAAACAAATGCTCTACACAATGTGTGCTAAATGCCTGATGCTCATGTGTGCATGGCTTAATACTGGAATACAAATTATATTAGCAGCTGGGCTACAGCAGTTCTTATTGTCATATCATGTCACAACTGCTGAGTTAAAATCGCTAAGTTAGGAGGAAACCTTTTCTGGATTAGGGACACAGGAGAAAACATCTCCATTAGTGTATTTTCTCTGAATAATAATTCTTTTCATGTAATCTGCAGAACAGTGCAGTGCATTCTGGTATGTTGCATTTTCATGCGGGTTTTTTAATTGCAACAGTTCTGATTCAGAGGTTGCAGCACCACCAGTAAATGAGAATGCTGTTTATTTGCAAAACAAAAAAAAACAAGTTCAGAAACCCAGACATGCTGCAGTGTGTTGTATTGCATAACATAATTTTATGACAGCATACAGAGATCTTTGCAAAGTAAAGGCATCACACTGATCTGATGGCAGAGCTTCCCCAGAGCTGCTGGCAACTCGAAGTGTTCCAGCAGTGCACATGCACAAGGATTAGGTAGTAGAGTAGATGGAGGGATGTCTCTCCTCTCAACGGAAGGGTGAAGGCTAAGTGCTGCAACATTTGTTCTATGCATCATACAGTGAAAACAATATTTACAAGAGGCATGATCTGACACTAATTTACATATGAATGAGAATGCATTATGACTGTTAGCATCACTACAGTCCAAAAAGCCATGTGTGGAAAGTCTGCAATAGATAACATGTTTCCCATGCTCAACATAAAGGTTCATCTAGCTGCCACATCGTCACCCAGTGGTAGTGGCCAACACCTGATCATTGCCGGATAAAGTGGGCAAAAAAAAAAAAAGAAAGAAAAATGGACATGGACCAATCAAATCCATGTCACTATACTTGGTATCCTATAGACTGCTAAGGGTGACCTCTGTCTGGCACACGAGGCATCCTCCAACCCAATACTTCAGCAAATCAAATGCCATCAAAAATATTCAGTCCAGGGATCTAAACCTATTTTCCAACATCAAAAAAATGGTTTGGAGGGACAGGTATATTTCATGAAGGATACTGCTGCTATGGAACAGACTCTCCATCCACATAAAACAAAAGTCATCCCTGTCTATTTTCAATCCAACTTAGATCTACGGATGGGAAACAGAAAATTTACCCCAGACCTGCTCCCTATACTACTAATGGACAGAGGCAGCTCCTTAATGCTTTATCCCATGCGTGGGTCCCCTCAAATTATCTATGGTATGATCCCAGTTATTCTTATTAGGGGCAATATATAATTATTGACCATGGGATGGGTAAGGCCATTGTCTAACCAATTAGGATAGGTTATTTCAAGCACAAAAATCAAAGTTGGCTAGGGTTAAAATGGCTTGCAAGTACAGCTTGCCTAGCAATTACATATGAACCTATAAAAAGACCTTATAGCCAACAGGGCTTTCTCACTGGGAGACAGGACTTTCTCATAAAAGGAACATGCTAGATTATTGCTACCACTCTAGTAGGATAAGTGGGTAAATGTGTGAGTATGCATGGGAACTTGCACGTGTGTGTGTGTGTGTGTGTGTGTGTGTGTGTGTGTGTGTGTGTGTGTGTGTGTGTGTGTGTGTGTGTGTGTGTGTGTGTCTGATTTGCGATATATTCTTCAGTTCAGTGTACTGCAATATGTTTGGTTCTCAGAAACTTTTTCTGGAAAGTATTACAGAGCCATTTAGAATCTGTCCCACAACAAATCAAGTGCACATATATGTGTGCATATATGTATATATACAACAACTAATGAAGGACATTATATATGTATAAAGAGAGATAGAGAGAGAGAGAGACAGAGTGAGTGAGTGAGCAGATGTAGAACTTGACAGTAACCATGTCAGATGATACAAAGGTGGACCAGCCATGTATCAAAGTAGATGAAAGAACCAGAAGAGTGCTTAAGTGTATAACATGGGATGCATTTTATTGTGCAAGGAATAAATAACTCATGTTAAAAACAAGTACTAGCTGCATACATTGAGCACTTTAGATAATCCTGGAGTTTACATTTCTCAAAGGACACAAGCATGACAGTGAAGTTTTGAAAATAACTAGGCTGACGGTGCAGATATTGTCATTAATTTCATTGAAAAAGTAACCGAAGCAGTGGATAGTGGGTATGTAATGCATGCAGCATAACTATACCTGGCCAAGGCCTTTGACAGCATTATTGATAGACTTGTAAATCTGAATATAAATCCTAATATTGTATGATGGATAGCCAACTGGTTGACAGAAGCCATGTGGTTAGAGTAGCAGGTGTCACTTCTGAAAGTAAAACAGTTACCAGTGGTGTACCACAGGGCTCAGTTTTGGGTTCTCTCCTATTTGGTATATATTTCTCAGACATTCATGCCAGCTCCTCTGGCCTATGGTTAACTACGTTTGCAGATAACTGTAAATTGGGTGTTGTTATTCAATCTTCAAATGACTCACAATTGCTCCAACATGACTTAGACTATGTTAACAATTGGTGTAAGTACAATGGTCACAAATTAAATGTAAAAGTGTAGCATAGTTCATTGTGGTAAACAAAACAGTTTCACTTAAGGTGCAGGAGAAACATCCCTCCAATCAGACGCTGTTGTAATGGATCTGGTTACTCTTACTGATAATTCCTTATCATTTGATCATCATTTCTCCACAATAGTTCAAAAAACCTTTTATCTGGCCCATCTGATTTCCAAAGGCATCTCCACTAGATCCAAAAAAGTCTTAATTCCCCTTTACTCATATCCCATTATTGAATATAACACAACTTTTGTCATGTATTTATCTAAATATATCACCCAACTTAAGAGGCCACAGAGATTCATAACTAAAAAGATCAGTGGCCTCAAAAATCGTAGTTATCAGGAATGACTGGCAGCCATTTCTTTGTAACTCAATTCTTACAGACTCCTCCATGGAGATCTAGGTCTAGCCTTTTGTGCCATGAAAGATCCAACTCTATTTGATCTCTTATTTCTTCGTGGAACTAATGGTACATCAAATACTCAGTTAAAGGAACTAAACTTTCATTGGCAGATAAATAAAACACATTGCTATGATAGATTCATATCCTTGAGTATCCTTCACCTCTGTAACAAGCTTCCACTAAATGTCAAGCAGAGTGGCACCCTTTCCACCTTAAAAGTAAACATAGATAATTTGATGGGCACCCTAAAATTAGAGGGATATGTTGAGTAGAGCTTTTTGGCCGGGCCTGAAATGGTCTGCAGACCAATTACCTAGTACTTACTTATCAACCTACCTGTGAACCTATACCTCTCAAATTCTTTACTGAAGAATTCTGAGCAAATCTAAGAATAATGGTGGGGACAAAGGCCTAAAATGAGGGACAACTTTTAAACCGTGCTCTAATTACTTAAAAAAGTTAATAGAACAACACATTTTAAATCAACATGGATTTTCTCAACAATAAAAACTATGAAACTCAAATATATGCCATTATTGACTTACTGTAATCCTCAGTGATTCACCAGAAAATCAAAAATGTTATGAAGGACATGGCAAAAAAATGAAGCAAATTCTGAGACATTATGCAAAATTCTGGATAGCTAAGAGGTGTAATTGTACCTGGCAAGCATTATCATTGATTTGAGGAATGATACAAAAATACAGTGGAGTAATTTGAAAGAGAGAGGCAAAGAAATATGAAATTATTTAAATCATGCAAAAGCACAACCGATGTAACAATGGTCAACATCTCAGAGAAAAGGAAATGTTATGAGTGGCAGGTAAGGCATGATATTGAAAAAATTGAAGCTTAAGGCTGCCTTTCAAATGAACATAGGAAGTACAGAAAGCAAAACTATTTAAAGATGAAAATAAATGGCAGATTTGAGAATATGTGACGCAGCTATATGAGAACAGTTGCAGTAAGAAGCGTAAAGCTAAGCTGAAGACAATGCATGATTCATCATCTGCAGTAGTACTAGTAAGCTTAAAATTGAATAAATGAACAGGCTCCACTTTCTTTCACTTCTTTGGATTTTTATGCTTCTGCTTGCATAATTTAGTAAGAAGCATTATACACAGGCACATTAACTGTGAAAATGAAACCTCTGGAGTGTTTTCATGTCTCTCATCATGATCTGGATTTCAGTTCTGAGAAAAAAAGCATACCAAGTTTATTAGAAATAATACATCCTAATTTCACCTTTCATTAAAGCATGCACTTAGTGTAAGTCATTCAGTCTCAAGCACTGCTGTTACTACCCTTCCCACTGTAAAATAAATAAATAAACACAGAGATTCAGTAATGCAATGTTGCCACAGGTTTTAAGCACAAAACACAATATTACTTATTAACTTCATAGTAATACTCTATATTAAAAGTTTTTACTTAATTTCTTGCTTCTAATTCACACACATTCTAGTTTAACTGATTTATAAACATGGTCACAAAACTGGTTATGTTTTTAGTAACTAGAACACACACTTAAAGCTGTCATACAGTACAGCGAGTGTGAGTTAAGCAGACCCTGTGCATAGTAACATACTCGGCAGTAGCTTAAATTATTACACTGATCAAACTATTAATAAAATGAGGTCCTTGTAGATGACAGAAGAACTACCACAGTGTGTCTAATATCTATTCGTTCTGTTGAACCACACCATACTTTGCAGAGCTGTCTAATTTACCTTTAAATTTGCATGTTAACAAAAATACTTAAATTAGTGACTTAATAAACTACACAATTCTTTGATACAGTCTAGGTATAATAGTTTTTTTTATTCTTCTGCTATATTCATGGTATAGATTTGAGTTTCAACAGCTATCACTCAGTTAACCAAAACAGGTAGCCTTGAAAAAATAACACTTTACAATGATTGATGTATGGCCTCACAGTTCATATACCCATATGGGGTTATGTTGTAAGATTTTGTTCAAGATTTAAGCTTTCTGTTAGCTACATCCATCATAACTGGTAACATGGATAAGCTATATTCTTTTCAGAACTTCCTTGATTAAGGATGAACTCTCATAACCCAGTTATCCATCCTCACTCTCCCAGTGATCTATTTGTCCATTATGGCAATTAAAGAAACAAAAAACAATTAAAATAATTTTGCGAGGAATTGCCCAACCCTGCATTACCCATATAGGGACCTTTATCTACATATTCAACCAAATATGACTTAGTCTTCTTTAATTGTTTCTAAACATACTATTATAAGCTCAGTAAAATGGACGCTATATGTCTGGATCACCAACTAGGTTCTGTAGAAGCTATGTCAAGTAGAGTGAACTCACCATAGGCAAAATCCAATACCACTTCCTTGAAAGCTATAGGTCTTCTCTATGGCACAAGAAACCCATAACATGTATTTAAACTTATTGGAAACACTTACATCCAACTTAATACCATATTTAAAAGCAATTCTAATCACCCCACTATTAACTGGGAATCATATATGACACCAAACATAGAGGCACAGAGGTTTCTAGATTTTGGAAACACCATCTCCCTGGACCAGATTGTCAATACACCAACAAGGGGTGCAACCATACTGGATCTGGTACTTACTAATATGGAAGTATGCTGCACACCCCCTAGTGTAATGTCTTCTTTGGTAAAGTCAGACCACAAAATGGTCTCCTTTGAAGTAAAAATAAAATCTGGAGCACAAGCTAATCCTGAAATATTCAGTCTAACTTTCTACTATTAAGTGATAACCTGGCAAAATTTAAAGCCCCAATAAACCCCAAGAACATTGCTGCCTATACAAGTCTGTTCACGGAAACCCTATACAAGCATGTTAATAGCTGCATAGAGGCAGTTGTACCCACCAGAAAAAAAAAAAAAACAAGTCACACTGTGGGAATCACATCAACAGGCCATATAACAGAAGGAAGAAAATCATGACAAAAATTAGGAGGTGCAGCACCCAGCAGGATAAAAGCACTCTCATCAAACTAAACAAACAACTCAGAGGACAAATAAAGTCTACCAAAACCAAATTTAAGGTACATTTGGTTACCCAAGCCAAGGAAAACCACAAGGCATGCTTTAGCTAAGTCCACAACCTCAAGGGCAATACAGAATTGTGGGCAGAGTTCATTGTAAATGGGGCCACCTATACTGAGCCAGAAGATATAGCAAACCTACTGGCTGACATATTCACCTCCAACTTTACCCCTCTCTACCTCTCAACCCTCCCTCAGAAAATACCATCAAGTATAACTCTCCCTGCTTTCACCGGGGAACAGGTCCTTAATACACTCTCTAAGGCTAATAACATTGCATCGATGTGCCCAGATAATATCCCAGGATGACTTCTAAATAACATGAAATATATCCTATCAAGGCCTCTGGAATTGCTATTTAACTGTAATGTCCAACCAGATTTTGTGCCTAATGAATAGGGAACAACAACAGTCATCCCTCTGCACAACGGTGAGCCATCTACAGACTCTGGAAGCTACAGACCCATAAATCTCAGTAGTCTCATATGTAAAGCCATGGAAAGAATTATAATGGAAATGATCAATAATGACATAGAGAATTATCATGGAAATGATCAATAATGACATAGAAAACCTCCAGACACTGGACCCAACCCAATTTGGTTTCATCAAGGGCAGATCATGCCTACTCAACCTGGTAAACTTCTTTGAGAAGGTCACCAAAGCAATGGATGAGGGCAAAATGGTTCATACTACCTACCTTGACTTGGCCAAATCATTTGACACAATCCCACACTCAGGCATTGTTGACAAATTTAAGAGGTTAGGTACAAACCCTTATGTCACCCGGTGGATAGCCAGTTTGCTCACAGGCATGACCGAGGAAGTTAGAATTGGGGAGTCCACCTCTACAAAGAGGCCAGTCACGAGAGGAGTCCCTCAGGGATTGGTCCTGCGGCCGCTCCTTTTTGACATTTACTTCTCTAAAGTTAAGGCCAATGTCAATGGCCTCTGGCTGAAAAAATTTGCAGATGTTTGCAAATTAGGAACTGTCACTGAATCGACCACCAACACAAATGTCCTTCAGGAAGGGCTGGCACAAACAAACAACTGTTGCCAGTGCCATGGACTAAAACTAAATGCCAGGAAATGCATTATAGTATCCTTTAAGAAGTCATCCACCCCTGACAACTATCATATTGACAATACATCCCTAAGATTTGACCCAGCAGTCAGGGACTTGGGGATACCCATAGACAATAATCTAGTACTTGACCATCATGTGTCTACAGTAGTGAGGAAATCTTTCTATTTTGTGCAACTTATAAACAAAAGTATGGCATCTAGGTCCACGGAAGTCATTGTTCCACTGTATTCAGCATTTATCAGACCTGTCATTGAGTACAATGCCCCCTTTGGTATGTACCTAACCAGGCATATCCAACTACTGGAACATCCCCAGAGGCTGCTCACTAAAAGAATACAGGATATAAGTAACACATCCTATGCAGACTGCCTCAAGGCCCTATCCCTGTATTCTGTTTCCTACAGGCTGTTGAGGGGAAATCTATGCCTGGTATACAAGGCATTGTCAGACCCCACTCTGATGGACCTCCTGTATATCCACAAAAAAAACAGCACTGTAATTACCCATTCTAAAGACTTAAACATTGCCTGTGATAATATATAGGACCTGCTGGTATCACAGGTATGAATCCCAGAGATTACCTCTTCTCTGGAACAGGCTCCCTATCTATGTAAAGCAGAGTTCATCCCTAACCCAATTCAAGTGTAACTTGGACATTTGGGTGGGGAACAGGAAATTCATCCCTGGTTTGGCACCTATGTCTCTAATGGACACAGGCAGCCTGTAAATGTTTCAACTCCCAAGCCCATGTTTACACTTATCAAGGTTATCAGAACTTGTCAGAGATCTGGGATGCATGGCTGGGATTATAAAGGCCCTTGTGGTCGTTAGCCTAGTAATCACCTATGAACCTATATTCAATCTCTAAATATACTACTTGCAAGGTTGATCAAACTTAGTAAAGGGAAATACATTTATTGACTTTTGTTTTATTCATTTTTTCTTTGAGTTGATTCGACCATGAATTTAGAAGACCATGTAGAGATTTGGATTATATGGACAGAATCTCCAAAATGAAGGGTGAACTTCCCTGGAAAATACTTTCTAAGTTTATACAACTTTATTTATGTTGTGATGATATAACAGGCAATGGAATTTTAATCTTTCACAAACTTGTCATGGTAAGTGTGTGACAGTGATTAAAAGTATACCCCTCTTTTCTGTGAGACATTGTCTTTGTAGGTTTGGGGCAGACCAGATAAGAAAACTCAGGTGAATATAAAAAAGTGTATGCATAAAATATTCAGCCAAATATGACTTATTCTTCATTCATTGTTTCTAAATTTATTAGTATAAGCACAGTAAAAAAGGACAAATTAATGTCTGGATCACCAACTTGGTTCTGTAGAATTGTATCAAGTAGGATGAAAGCACTTATCCCGATTAGTTTTTAACTATTTAATTGTTATACTACTCTAAATGTTTGTGTGAAATGATTAAGTGGCATCTTTTTTTCTACTTACAACACTGATCATTTTTGGAAGCAAACTCCAAATACAGCTATTTGTAGCAACCTCACATCCTTAGTTTTAGCCCATCTATTGTAAGGAGCGATTCTTGATTTAAAAGGTTTGGCCACACTGAATGTTGCTATGACTTTTAAAATACATACTATGTAACCTGCATCTTTACAAGGGAAACCAGCTTAGTCATAGCATTTTGTATCATTAATAAGCTCAATTTAATACTGAAACTAGATTCTGTGGCTTGCATCTCCTAATCAGACTCATTGACTTTCCTTGTAAAATGCAATATCACAGAAACACATCAATTTTCCTTGAACTTTTTTCCCTTCAGTAATAGTGACTCACACATACTTCAATAACTGATAGCATTCTTAGTCAAGATGGCAAAATTCAGAAATGCCATAGAGTTGATGATTGCTTGTATGAAGACAAACAAAAATCTTTGTTGGAGGCTTAGTGCAGGGAAATAGTGGGTGCTCTAAGGAAACAAAGGGTACTGTACACCTGGCTAATGGAGTTTATGCTTCCTCTTGCTGTTTTTGTTTTAACACACAATACCTTGTTATATTCATGGAGATTCTTCCAAAATCATGGAGAGTAATGGGTATGATGTAGTTATTACCAAATAAATTAACCATGTGACCAGCCATGTGACTTTACAGGTGCATAATTAGATTTGTGCAACTGAAACGAAAAGAATCACAGCAATGAGTGTCTTTATTGGATATTTCCTCCAGCAAAAATAGTACTAATAACAATGACTTAACCAATGTTCTTACCTGAACACTGTGGTCTTTATCCACAAACAAAAACTTGTCCCACAGTCGAGCTGTGTGAAGTATATGTCCAGAGAGCTCCACTCCTATGAGTCAGAAGTTTCTAACATGTAAAACAGAAAGGTTGCTACTTGTACCGGAAAAGATATTCCTTCTATGCTGAAGAGGGCAGCAACTTAATGAGTGGATGTATCATTTTCTTTTGATAAGTTTTGCAGAGAAAATGGTAGACTAACCAAAAAGGGATGCATTTACATATATCGATATTTAAAACACACATAGCACTTTTCACCAGTATGATCAGAGCTTCAAGTGGTAGGAGGGAAAACAACCCATACTTTCAATGAAAGAGACTGCCACCTCTACTTTCCTCTCACTGCACAAATACAGACATTACAAAAATCTAACAAACCCTAAAGTTGTTTCCCTCTTAAGTAAGTAAGGGACCCTGGTGGATTTGTTCATTTCCCTTAAAGGAGCCATCAAGTATAAACACCTTGAGAAAGCAAATACTTCTAGAGATAACTGTCTTGAGACTTTCCAGCTGAAAATATGGTTTAAATTTTTTTTCGGGTCTATATCATAAGCACGAAATGGCTGAAAAGCAAACATGTAATGAGCAACACATATTCATCAAAATGCATTTAAGTGATGGTAATTGGAGGTAATTGGCCAACTACATGGTGTTGCCCTTTCCTTCGCTGTAGTGCGACCTTGGAGTTGGTATATTTAGTTAGGGGGGTGTGGGGGCACAGCCCTCCATGTTGGGGGTGTGGGGTGAAGCCCCCCACCTGATTCGGATTTCTAACTTTTTTCTTTTTGCAAATGGCCATGTGAATTTTTTCGCTAGGCATTTTTTTGCCATTCGCTGTTTACAGCATTCGCGTTTTATGTGTCGATGTACATGTAGTCGCACATATGATCTGTCATGTTTATGATATAGACCCTTTTATCAGCATATGAACTGTAGAGTAAGACAGACATGACATCTGACTGATTGTTGGGCTCTTTTCACAAGTTCAAAAAAAAAGTATTATTATAACCTAGTTCACAACTAGGGATTTAGTGAATTAACAGCAGCTCTGATTCATAAACCGTTTCCAAATAGTTTGTTATAAACCATACATATCGTCACAGAGAACAATGAGAAAAGTAACTTCTTCAAGTATTTATGTTTATAACATTTAATAATAGGCTTTTTATCTTCCAGGGACTAAGAATGCATAAATCTTTTCTTCTGAACTAGGCTGCATATGCAGAACTTGATTTTGTTTACAAAGTACACAAATCTCTTTCCTTGTTTTTCATTTTAATTCTGTAAAATCAATATGCAGCTGCAGGATTTAATTTGGCAAGATGAATAATATTTTTTAACTCATATTGTTCTTCAGTTTTACAATATCTTACTTCTTTCTCCATCAGTACAACATTTAAACATAATTTGGACCTATATTAAATTTGGTCTGCCTCATTTTCAAGAGATAAATATGGACTTAGAGTATGTTTTTGTTTATTTGTTTGTTTTTTATCAGTTACTGGCTTAGGTATTTCATGTTTCTCTGGTACTTTTTTGTATTGTTTTATGCCCTGTCCTAATCTTTTGACTGTGACTTGCTCTTCATTTCCCATGCACTATTACTTAGTCATGCTAGGAATCTTTATTTCCAGACCAGCAACATAATAAATCTAGCAGTTTGTCACTGCCCTGACATTGAATCTATGTTCCCATATGCTGCTTGTTCTGACTCTAAAAGTTTGCTTCCCAAAATAACAATGGGTTAAAGAAATGAGTCCGAGGTGAGCTGTTCGCATATCCAGAGTTTGCTTCTAAAATAGCTTTTGAATTATTGAATGCAGCACATCTATTACTATATTTTCAGATATTGGTGCTATACATTCCATGGAAAGAAGGTGGCCAGGTCTTCTGACCCTCTATGAAAAGTCTTTTGGTAATTTTCATGTCTGCTACTGCTGCACAATTTCCAACATCATCAGTGGTGGCTCGTGCAATTGGACTCCAGGACAGCAGTCCACCCCCCCTTCTGAAAACCAAAATAAAAAAAAATCCCGGAACTCATCCATGCATGCATGTAAACTCGAATCCAGACTGCTGTTTAACCAGTCCAAATTTGGAAGAAGGCAGGAGTCTTACAGATGCTCCCGAAGTAGACTTGAAGGGGAGCAGTCTGCAGTCTGTGCATGCTTAGAACGCATAGGGGAAATGCACGTGTGAGTGCTTGGCATTCCGGCACTGAGAACAGGAGCAGGAAACAGCTGGCTGCTTTGCTTTTGCTTTGAATGAAGCTTGGCATACTGGCTTGGGCATCATGTGTGTGAAATGCCTCAGTTAACTATAACTGGTGGCTAGAGAGAGTAACTCAGGTTCAAACACTCAACCTTGAGTGCAGGTAGCAATAACCTGAATTCCCTACCCACCACCACTTGTGAAAAGCATTCAAATTTTTGCCTCATATTTTTGTTCTGATCTGTTCCTCATAAAATCTGTGGTTTTCTGGATTTTCAGACATTTGAATTTCAGACTCCATATTCTTCAGAAAGTACATGGTAACACAAACATTTTATTCTAGCAATTTTCTACGTTCATAAGATCAATATTTGAAATTTGTCCCTATTTTTGAGGCTATATTCCCACATTATTGGCTTTGTGTAGGTTTTTTGTGCTAAGAGGTTGAAAGTTACGGTGAGAACTGAATTAACTAAATGATAGCCATTTAAGTTTCAGTTGTCTTGCCTTTCAAGAAGCAGCTGGCTTGGCATAGTGGTATGTTGCTCTGACTGTAGTGCACAGGGTCCTGGGTTCAAGACTTGGCAGTAAAATGCATGGCAGTAGTACAGCATTTTATTCTAGCAACTTTCCAAGGTGATACAAGCAATTTTTAAAATGTGTCCCTGGTTTTTGGGCTTTTGTCCTCCCCCAATAAATGTTGGCTTTTTCTAGATTTCTTGTGCTTATGTGCTGCAACGTTGAGAGATACAATTGAGTGTCAAGCAGATTTTACAAGGAGCTAAGAGCTTCAGGGGAAGAGAAGTTTACTGCTGCTTATGATGAATCTGTTCACATTGTTAATAGCACAACAGGTAGTGTACTTGCTTTCATTGCAGAAGGCTGTGGGTTCTACTCCCACAGTATGTAGATGTATTGTTGATACTGTACTGTGTTGTACTTTTAAAGGGGGTGGATGCTGCAGTCCTGAGAATGTCCTCTTTGGCAGAGATACCTAGTAACTATGAACCTGTTATAAGTTTGCCATCCATTCCCTATTGCAATATTACTAGCTTATCATTTTTTAATGTAACATGGGCAATGTATTTTTCATAGGCAACAGGCACTTAATTTGTAGATGAAACAATGAAATATAAAGTTGTTTGCTAGCAGCAACCTCTTCATTAGTTACACATCACTTTAATGTGGAATTATTTAAATGACTTTTACTTCTGCAAAGATTGTGCATATCTACTGATACTGGTGGATTGTAGAAGTTTAAGTAGACTTTCATGACGGAAATGTTCTGAACTGGGCAGTTTTGTCATTACTGGCACATGCATTTTGTTTCATTGTTTACTGGAAAAAATGTTCAACACAATAAATTTAAAACACCCTTTAACAACCGTACTGTATTATACAAGGAATATAATTTAATACAATCAGGAAGGTGTATCAAAGAACACATGTATGTTTCATGTGCAAGGGACCTATGATTTGAAAACAGCCCAAAGTTAATCTTTATCTACCACTGGCCAGATGTATTTTCTTTGAATGTGGGTTTCAATGCTGTTTCAATTAATGTGAGTTTCAAGGGCAGATAAGTTTTAATGCTAAGTCTATTTTCATTGTGAGACTGTGTTGCTTTGTTTAGCAGATGTCTATTCATGTTTGTGCTGTAAAGTGAAAAAATAAAACTTAAATGAAATCCAAATCATTGTAGAAGTAAAGCAGCATGCACATTACAGTGTGTATGGTAAATGGGATGAAATAGCCAAGTAAAGGGACATTGGAATGGCTGCATGGGGGAGGCCCCATTCAACCATGATTTTTGTGAGGGAGGAAGGGTGGCAAACTCAAAGACAGCCCCAGCTGAGCTACACCTCCTAACTGTCCAGATTTTCACATAATGAATAGATTTTTGCTTCTTATTTTTGGTTTGTTCCTCATAAAATTTGTGGTTTTCTGGTAAATCATTTAGGAATGGTCACTAAATAATGACAGACATTGAGTTTCAAACTTCATACCCTTCAGAAAAATGCATGCTAAAGCAAGACCTGTTATTCTATCAACTGTCTAAGTTTATACAACAGCATTTTTTAGTACTGTCTATATGTTCCTCCAATATATTTGGTCTTTTCCAGATTTCCTGCATTAAGAGGTTGAGAGGTGTGTGCAAATAAATCACTTTATAGAATTAGGTATATCCAAACCCCCCAACTGTCCTCGACTTTGGCTCAAAATATTGCTCTCCCCCTAATAATCCTTCTGCAAAGTGGCAATTTTGAAAGAAAATGTGGAGGGTTTACAGTTTAAGAAATAAATGTAATGATCAGAGTTATAGCTTACTTTTATTTCAGAAATTCATGTAGATTCTTTTATTTTGTCAGCTGCTCAACTTAACAGTACAAATATTAAAAAGTGTCCCTTCTTTGACAGGTTCCCAGCTGTATTGTGTGGCTATTTTATATTTTCCATCACATTTTGGTCCATTTTTCATAAAATTGTAGTTTTCTGGCAAATTAGTGGCAAATCATTAAAGACTGAAGTTAGAAAATAATGACAGACATTTGAGTTTCAGATTTCATACCCCTCAGAAAATTCATACTAATGCAAGACCTACAATTCTATTATTATTAAGTTTATAAGAGCAATATTTAAAAAATGTCCTTATTTTTGGGCCTTTGTCCCACTTCTATTTATCTTTGTCCAGATTTTTTGCTCTGAGTTTGAGAGGTATGACAAATGTGTCAGGGCCATCACCGTCAGAGACATTTCAAATTGTAACATGCTTGTTGTGAACCACTCTCCCATGTAGTGAATCTGGATGTGTCCAAGCAAGGCAATGAGGAGTTATGCAGTGTAAGTGTGCAGAGTATTCTCCCACCCAAGGTAGACACAAGTACTACAGTGGCTTTTCATCTGTCCTTGATTTTGCATAATGTTCTGGTTATCTGTCATATTTTTATACTGTTGATTTATGTTTATTATTATTCAGAAAATGCGTGTTATTGCACTGTCTGTTGCTCTGTGTTTAAGTAGCAATGATTTAATGACCATCAGGTAAGCTTGTCTGAGATTGTAAGATGCAAGTAAGCTTTAATAAGCATACTCTTAAAGAATTACCAACACTGAAAGCCTTTTTGTTGTTGCCCTGCAGAGAATATTTACATAACTAGATAATGTATAAGCCTTAGGTATTGAAAAGCAAATGACAGTATTTGTAATAAAGGACAGGATTACAGTATTTTCAAAAGCTCATTACATTTGCTACAGACTTGCAGTCAACTTTGCAGGCTTTACCAGTAAACTAAACAGAATGCCAATCTATCATGTGTGGTCCATAACCTGTGCAGTAATCCTTTAAGACATTTATCTTGAGCCTGTTTCTTATTTGCTGTTCATTTTTTACTTTGATCATGTTTTCCCCATGAAACAAGTAGATAATTGTTGTCAGGCAGCAGGTCGTTTTTGGATAAGAAATGTTTTACAAGTGGGGGTATCATAGAGATTGCTACTTTCAGCATGTTACTTGATACTTTTATAAAGCTGAATATAAATTATAATTAGAACTGCAATGCAAGGAGAAGTGGTTTAAGTTGAGTGCTACTTGTTTTTTATACTTGATTTTGATTGACATTCCAGTAATGTATTTAAAAAGTAATTTATTTTTAATGCTTCACAACCTTTTAGTGTCCATCTAGATATTAAGTAAGCTGTCATGTAGCCAATGCACTGAAATATTTTTTTTCTTCAACACTTCATTTTGTCTTGATTGGACCCTCATAATGAGGGCAGTGTATTGAATTAAAGTCCCAGTTTTTTGTGGTTTTTAGCATAACTCCACCCCTTTCTAGTTGGACACACCCCTTCCCATTGGCCCCACCCATTCAACTGTCTCCTCCAGCACCCCCCACTTGATTTAAAGTCACAGGCCACCACTGAACATCATGCAGAGTAATTCTGTTCATCTTAACTGGAGTACTGTTTGAGGGATCTGCATAGTAAAATGCATAATTGCCAACTGTCTGTAAGTGCAGGGAAAAGCTTCTTTGTTGAAGGCAGTGAAAAAATAGCCCATTTACTCGGGTGTTTATATAGTCAGGAGGTATCTTTCTTTCTTCAGTGGTACAGAGATGAGAATTTGTTATATTAGCATGTGCAGACATACAAGGGCACACACACATGCTCATACGCACACACATACCAACTTTACACCACTCCCAGCACAACTACACACACACACACACACACACACACACACACACACACACACACACACACACACACACACACAAAACCTCTTATCACTCCCAGCACAATTACACACACATACACACACACACATGCACACACACGTGTAAATGCAACATGTATTACCTTTGAAAACTTTCCTACTACCAAACTGTCTCAGCACTACCAGTTCCTCCTTGGACTACTCCTTACTACTAGAAGATGATTTTGGCTTGTGGTATCATCTGTGGTATGCTTTTCTAGGGAAACTCAATGTTCTCTGCCAAAATGGATTTTCACTTGGAATAAGTTCTCATTTAGCCTGTTGTCTAAGGATATAGAGTTAGGATATAAACAACTCTCAGAACAATTTTACCTCAAGAATTTCTAAGAATTTAGCAATTCATTGTTTCTCATACTTTCTTTAGGACTAAGGTTTTTTTTCATTACCAGACACATGATATGCAGTGGCTACAGCTTGTTTTACTTGCAGTCCATGGTTATGTGCCTTCAGTCTTAGCTATGGCCTTTTCCTCACTAGACATTATTTTTGGTGATTTCAAACAGCATTATGCTCAGCTTTCTCTTATCTAAGTTTATCCAAGACAATGTTCCCTTTACTAGTAAAGCAGACCTCATAATGTTCCAGATGGTTCATGTGAAGGCAGGCATCTGTAGAAGTGTGCCATATCCCATGCTATGGGACTTATGATCCGTGTGTCTTCTGTCGATGTTACAGGCTGATACTGCTTTTATGGAGAGTACATATTTAATTTCTTTAGGTATTATATGGTATCTTTGCTGTATGCACTTTCACAGTTAAAAGGTGACTGTTGTACTGGAAAGGCTGCCATAATGACTGTGCTGTAGAAAAACTGAAATAGTATGTTGTGTTTTCTTTTGCTGGAGCCTTTCAATCATGCAAGTGACATTTTCAAAGAAGTGATTTTTAGAATCCTTGCTGGGAGAGTGAACAAAAGCATTCTGAAGTCTGCATGGGAGTGACAGTTTGTAGCAGAACTCAAAAGCAATATTTTTTCACAAAGGTGAAAAAGCACCTTACATGCCACAAGTGCATGCAGACCCTAACCCTGCACCTGTATTTAAAAATATAATCAACTCCCAAGACAGTGTACCTCAAGGGAAGGGGAATTTCATCTGCCATCATCTCCAGTCACTTGTGCATTTTCTCAGTTCCCATACCATCCAAATAATCATTGCAAAAATGGGTATTGAATCAATGAATTGGTTAGTCAGTCAACTAATACTGATTTTGGTGGGGGGTGCAAAATAATATGTACTACTGAGGGGGGAAAGTCCTGTATCCCCATCTCTGATATGGG
This sequence comes from Protopterus annectens, assembly GCF_019279795.1. Lineage (NCBI taxonomy): Eukaryota > Metazoa > Chordata > Ceratodontiformes > Protopteridae > Protopterus > Protopterus annectens. The sequence continues at coordinate 306,798,267 of NC_056726.1, forward strand.
GGAGTATTTAGAAAGGAACAGTGCCGTGTGACGTTCTACTTAATACAATGTGCCTCAAATTGCAGCAAGACATACTTGTAAATTAAATTGTATCACACTTGTGTTGAACACAAGAAACAGTAAATACCTGGTGCTGATGCCTAATGCTGAAAGTAAAATAATGAAAAATAGCTCTTCAGTAGAGTAGAGCATCTGTGAAACTCTCATCCAGTGAGAATATAACAAGTAACTACAAACAAAATCTGACTGATAACTAGCAGGTGACAGAGTTTATCTGACTGATAACTAGCAAGTGACAGAGTATATGATCCAAGGTTTTGTAATAGCAGATACTAGCTAACCTGATATAAGGCTGTCGCTCTCCGTACCTCCCATTTCATTGAACCTTGGACACAACTGCACTACAAAGTGTCAGTGGAGTAATGAGGATTTGGAAATGGAGAAACATTAATTATACAATGACTGGCCATTAATATTCAAAAACAAGCATGCTGATTGGTCAGCCCAACCAGCATGCCTCTTTGTAAATCCGAGAATATACCAATGGAAAAAGGTACGGTCACCTGGACTTTTTCCATTAGTACATCTTGCAAATGCTTTAGTTTTCTTTCTTTTTTTTATTTATTGAAAACAAAAAAGAGAAACCAGGAGACTTTTAACGAATGAAGGAGACGGTGCAGACAAAAATAAAAGGATAATCTGGTATGTTCTGCAAAACTATAGAAACTTACCTGATTATCCTTTTATTTTGTCTGTCCCAGCTCTCCCTCATTCGTTAAAAGTCTCCTGGTTTCTTTTTTTTTTTTTTGTTTTCAATAAAAAAAAAAAAAAAAAAAAAAAAAAAACAATGGAGATCTTCCTTTCTCCATTGCTTCCTTTGCGCAGCGTTGAAGTACTGCGTAAGTGTGGGAGCACAAGTCCCATACACATGTGCAGTACATCAGAAAAAGCCCCAGGATACGACAAACATGTGGAAGGGCAGCATGGAGGCATTATACAAAGACATTATTTAAGAAAAGTAAGTATTTTTTTCTTAAATAATCTCATTGTATAATAGCAACAACCGACTCTGTGGTTGTGGTATATTGAAATTTACCCACGGTTGGCTTTATTTAATCACTCAGGCTTCACCCTCGTGATTAAACCACACCAGCTGTGGGGGAATCTTCAATATACCACACCAAGTCATCAGTTATTGTTTAAATATAGTATTACCCAATGCAATATTTTATACTAATCTTGTAACTGAAGATTTAAAGATGATAACTCAAACAAGCTGTTTTTTTTTTTTTTTTTATTTTACATTTGTTAACTGGGAAAGTCCGACTGGATATAGGTCCATTTTCAGCATAGGCCCGGGGAGAAAAGCTCCCGACATACATTACATGGATACATACAGTGAAATATTACAAAATGGACATGTGTTCAACAATAGATACATGCATATTCAAGATTTTCTAGAATACACACAGGAAATATTAGAAATTATTAATTTTTAAGGGAGAACACATACATTTTTAGTAATTGACATACATTTTAGTAGTACATGGTTGTGCCAAGTTATCATCCTTACTTTAGTACTTTCCAGTAGGTAAGAGACATGTAATCAGTTTTCTGATCAGTTAATGAATCAGAGTAATACAATGAAAGTTTCTACATGTAATAAGGTTTTCATTTATAGATAGTATTTGAGGAGGTATTAGTCAGGGTTTGTACAGGGACAAAGCCAATGCATTTTTATGTGTTTTGTAAGAGATATTTTGAATTGGGTTAAGGAGGGAACTGTAGTAAGTTTCTGCGGGAAGTAAGTTCCAGGTTTTGCCAATGGAGTTAGTAAATAGTGATTCACCAGCTGAATTGTTGGATTTAACAGTTTGTACTAGTGTTCTGTTGGAGGAGCGGAGTGCTTTTAGGTTACTATAGGGGGTGATAATATTTTTCAGTATGGGTGTACTGTCTGGTTGGTAGACAACTTTGTGAATAACTATTAATTGGTTATATTGAAGTTGGTAGGGTAGTTTTAGCTACCCTTGCGATTTAAGGTTTAGACAGTGATGTGTTCTATATGATGATCCTGTGGCAAATCTGGCAATATTATTGTAGCAGCTAGTAAGTTTATTGAGGTCAGATTTGTTTAGTTTGCGAAGATGGGTGAGGCATAAAGAAGGGTTAATAGCAAATGTGTATGGGCAATCACAGTCCTAGCAGATGGGGTTAGAAATTGTTTAATCTTATATAAAGAGCCTAGTTTCTTATTAACTGTTTTAATAGTTTTGTCTGCGTGAGCATCAAACTTAAGGTCGTTGTCAATTATTACTCCTAGTAGTTTAGTACTTGGTTCTGGGGAAATTATGCTACCATTGTTAGATGTTATGGTGAGAGATGGTAAAGTGATCTTACGAGTGGAGGTGAAGAGTAACAGCTTAGTTTTATTTGGGTTTAATAGTAGACGGTGACCAGTGAGCCAGTTCTCTACTTTGTTGAAGGTGTTTTGGGATAAAGATTGTAAGTCTGTGGGGGAGGTGGCAGCACAGATTAGGGTCGAGTCATCTGCATACTGAATACAAGATGCATTTGGGATGACTTTATACAGATCATTAATGAAGATGTAGAATAGGAGGGGGCCTAATATAGACCCCTGGGAGACTCCAAGGGTGATTGGTAATAGGGAAGATAAGTTATCTTTCCATAGTACAGCTTGTTGTCTGCCATTTAGATAGGAATGAAACCAGCTAATTGCTAGGTTATCTATGGAGAGTGTTTTTAGTGTCCCTAAGAGTAGCTGGTGGTTTACCATGTCGAATGCCTTGGAAAGGTCTAGGAAGAGGGATGGGGAGAGCTTGTTGTTATTACGGTTTTGATTTATTGTGTGAGAGAAGGAAAGAAGGGCTGAGATTGTACTATGGCAAGGTCTAAATCCATGCTGGGAGGAGGCTAGGAGATTGTTCAAATTAAGATAGGCTAGGAGTTGTTTATGGTTACATTTTTCCATAAGTTTAACCAAGGGTGACAGGATGGCTATAGGCCTGTAATTTGAGAGTTCAGTGGAATTTCCCCCTTTATGGAGAGGAATAATGTGGAAGATTTTCCAGATAGAGGGGATATAAGCTTCAACAATAGATCTATTGATTAGTATTGACATGGGATATGCTATTTCATAAGTGGCTTTTTGGAGATACTCTGCATGTAGTAGGTCTGCTGAAAGGGTGGTGGGTTTCAATTTCTTGACTAGTGACCTAATAAAAGATGTTGATACTGGCTGAAATTTGAAGAGGGTGTGATTATTGGGTCTGGGATCGGTAGAACTTGGGCTATTGGGAGCTAGTTTGTTGGCAAGGGATTGAACGGTTTCTGTAAAGAAAGTGTTAAAGGTGTTAGCAACAATTTTTGGAGGTTTTTAGAGGGTAGTCAAGGGGGTAGGGAAAGACGATTGTCCTGGGTGGAGAAGTTTATTTATGCTAGACCAAAATTTTTGTGGATGATTTTGTGTTTTGTTGCAGATGACAGTAATACTTTTTTTTGTCAAGCATAATAGACTTCTTTGTATCATTTCTTAGTTGTTTATATATGAGGTGGTCTTTTGGGGATTTAGTGGTTCTCCAGGAGGTCCATGCTTTGTTTCTGCTAATATTTTTTTGCCTAGTATCATTTGACAGCCATGGTGCTACTTTTTTATTGGTTTTGATAGTACGTTTGGGAGCATGGTTATCCAGGATAGCAAGAAATTTAGAGTTAAATTACGAGACTGCTTCATCTAGTGGAAGCAGTTTTAGGTCAGTCCAGTCACATGACTTAAGTTCATTTTGGAATTTAGTCTGAATAAAGTTCTTATTACTCCTAATGGTTTTATATGTAGATTGTTGAGGAATGTAATTTCTTTTCCTGATTACATAGGTCAGGAAGTGGTCACTGATGTCCTCAGGTAGGGTACCTGCTTTATAGATATGGGGGTGGTTGTTTATTAATATCCAGTCTAGGATACTTTCCTTTTTGTTAGGCTTATTGTTTCTGATAGGGGAAGATATGATCTGGGAGAAACATGCAAGTTTATCTGGGTGGTGGGGAAGTCTGAAGAGAAGGTGTTCAAGTCGATATTAAAGTCCCTGAGAACAATAGTTTCTTGAAGCAATTAATGGACAGCCATTGGAGGATGCCCTCCAGGGTTACCAGGAGGAATATAGATGCATACAATGTTTATAGATTTGTGTTTATTGATTTGGACCTTGGTGATGAGTATTTCTGCATTATCAGTTAGTAAAGCATGTGGAGTACTAGATTTGGTTACTTCTAGTGTGGAGTTATACAAAATGGCTACCCCCCCCCTCCTAGAGATATAATCTAGTCTTAATATATTATAACCTGGGGGTATAACCTCATTATCAATAGTAGTAGGTTTGAGCCAGGTTTCGGTAAGGCACAATACCTCAGGGGAATGTACATCCAAGAGGGCATGTAAGTAATGAATTTTATTATTTATACTTCTAATGTGTAGGTGACAGACTAGGAGTGAGTTGGAGGGTTTGTTTGTGTTTTGCAGGCTAGTAGGGGTGTTATTTGGCATCTATATTATAACATTGAAGTTTTTAAACATCGAATGTTATACTATCGAACCAAAAACACCGAAATCTGAAAACATCGAACAGTCAGAATAGCAATTTTTTTCCCAGGGAAAAAATTAGCTATTCTGAGAAACAGATACACAACACAAACACATACAAAAAACAGCAACCCACACACATACACTTAAAATCCTACACCTAAACCTAAACTAAACTTTACATATACTACTAGCTATCCACTTACCTTAACCCAACCCTAACCCTAAGGTCCGTCACTATCGCACACTCACCTCACCCGCGCCCTAACCCTAACTCACCTAACCCACCCCCTAACCCTAACCTACACACAATCACACACTTACCTGACCTGCGCCCTAACCCTAACTCACCTAACCCGCCCCCTAACCCTAACATCCACACAAACGCACACTTACCTGACCCGCACCTTAACCCTAACTCACCTAACCCGCCCCCTAACCCTAACCTACACACAATCGCACACTTACCTGAACCCGACCTGTAATGTTCCAACATATCGAACACTGAAAACAGAAAAGCCACAGCAACAGCCCACCAAATTCTTTCCCTGGGAAAGAATTCGGTGTCCTGCACCTTCGCTGTTTTCACCGTTCGACATTACGGGTTCGATATTATAACAATCGATGTTTAAAAACTTCAATGTTATAATATAGACCCATTATTTGTGAGGCTGGTGACATCAGCTGGGCTTGGGCATGGTTAGGGTGAATGTCCCCATCAAGTATGAGGTTAGGTTGTAATCTGATTGCGAGTCTCTGGAGTTTTATTAAGTGTTTGTGATAGTATTTAGTTCTAGGGTCAATATAATTGGCTCGAATTGGATGTTGAGTTTTTGCATTAGAAGAGTTAGATGAGAGGTGGGGTAGTAGTTGATTAAAGTTATTTGGTAGATTAGGAGTGCTGGTTTTGGATCTGGGATAGTGACAGCCTGGGAGGTATTGATATTCATAGGCTGTAAGAAGACAGAGAATTATCAGTCGGGGTATTAGGCAGTAAAAAGGCTTTGATTTTGGAGAAGTGGTGAAGGTTTGTGGAGGCATTATAGAGGTATTTCAGTAATGATTGTTTAAAAAGAGAGTTGGAAGGGTTATTATTTAGTTTAGAATAAGAGACTGGAGAGAGTTTGAGTAATAGAATTGGGTCCTATGAATGAATGAGGTAATGCTGATTGTTTCTGATGAGGGGGAGTTGCAAGGTGATTATAAATTTAGCACTACTGGGGGCGGGTGAGATTTGGGGGCAGGGTGGTGTGCAGAGCGAGCCTGTGAGGGTGAGTGCAGCGGGGCTAATCCAAACCACAGGATTCCTACATTCTGTGAGTGAGCTTGATGCCTTTTACTGTTAACTCAACCTTTATCAGATACTTTCTTTTCTTGTTTTTAAATGGAAAACTTCACAGGCATCAAGTACCATAAAACATAAAATGATAAAGAGATCTGCTTCTGCTTCTGGCCACAAATAATGTCATTTGAGCAATTACTGATACAATAAAGCAGTCGAGTTGAACTAACAGCTTTTTTTGGCCAATTAATGAGCCGTTTTTATATTTAGGCTGCTAAGACTTCTAGGGCATGCTATGGACCCAGTTCAGCTATAAGGTATTACACTTTAACATAAAGCAGATGGTTTTAACCTTAGGCAATTCTTTTCACTAGCGAGGGACAAAGCAGAATAATTTTCTTGATGGTTTCAGCAAGGAGATATTTCTTCCACTGTACTGAGCCATTCATGGTAAGACCAGGTAGAGTGGAAAGACCTGATAATGGATATTAAGTTAGAACATGTACGCAGATAGGAAACTATAGTTATGTAAGTAAATCAACTGGTGGGGCTTCCACTTTAAGGCACAACAGTATTTATCATCAAACTACTATATAACACAATTCAGTGAACCTTTAAACAGACTACTGTATCAGTTCAAGACGAAAATCCTTAGATATAAGCTGCTAGTTGCGGTTTAGCAGAAACATGCAATTACATTGATTCCCTATGCTTATCTTGCAGCTATTATGCAGTTGATATAAATTGCAAGGTTTGCGATGTTCTCTGACTATTTTAAACCAAGAGTTATCAATAGAACACTTCAGTAATAGTTGCTATGTATTTGTAGTTAAATCACATTCTTACAGTTTAGTAGAACATTTAAAATTCATTGCACACATACAACGTTTGTAAAGAAAGTCAGCCGAATGGGTCTGCACACACTAAGGAGTTTAAAAATGGCGGTTACTCAAGGAATATAAGTAACTTTGCTTACAAACATGTCAAGGGGAGGAAGTAAGGCTCCTGACAGGCTAATCCAAACCACAGGATTCCTACAGTCTGTGAGTGAGCTTGATGCCTTTTACTGTTAACTCAATCTTTATAAGATACTTTCTTTTCTTGTTTTAAATGGAAAACTTCACAGGCATCAAGTACCATAAAATATAAAATGGTAAATAGATCTGCTTCTGCTTTGTCCAGAAATACTGTTATTTGGGCAGTTACTGATAAAGTAGTCGGGTTGAACTTGCAGCCTGTTTTTGGCCAGTTAATGAGCCGTTTTTATATTTAGGCTGCTGGTTGTTAGGTAGGTTTTGTATTTCCATTAATATGATTTTGTTTTGTGTGAAGCTTTAGATTTCAGATAGTTTGAGATGTTAGAAATGCATTGTCATAGCCTTCAGGTAAAATTTTACCGTAAGGGTGGTTGAAGGCCTGTTTTATCCATTTACTGCACTGGAATATTTTTTTGAGGTGTACTTATATGTGTGGTTGGCAGCACTGAAATGTGTTTGAGCTTCTGTCAACTGCCATTGGTGCATTCCTGTCTAAGTATTCCCTTTCGTAAGGCTTTGTTCAAAACTGAAGAAGATATCATGAAGTGGTGAAAAGTAACAAAGGGTTTTCTTGGATAGGGAAAGTTTTTTTTTGTTTGTTTGCTTGTTTTTAACATCCACATCTTTTCCATATTAAAAGTAAAATCCAGATGTATTCTCTTGTATAATGCTAGTCAAAAAATCTAAATAAGAAAATAATTTCTTAGATGTTCTACTTTGTGTGTGTAAAACTGTATTATGATATAGCAGCCTTTAATTGCACTGTTTCAGTTTTCAGTATTGCGGCATGCTACCTATAAAGTCTTAAAAAATAAAATAGTCTTTTATTATCCTATGAGACAGGCAAAGTACACAGAGTGACAAAACCATGGAATACCACATTTCCTGTTACTGATTGCAAAAGTGCAGCCCTGCCCATGTCCAAAATCCCAGCTGCTGACTGCTATAATATATAATATATGGCCTAAGCCCACTTTAACTACCACATAAGATGCTTTATTATGTCTTTAAATGTCCTATTTATGAGTAAAACATATATGATTCATAATGGTTAATAGGTAAGTAAAATAAAATAAAGTGCAACTAAAGGTTAAAACTCCGTCCACCAGCAATGCATTGCACAAATTCACATAGATCGTCTAATATAATTTTCAGTTTCATAGGCACCTCCTTTAATCACCTTATCATTGACAGCTTATTAATCCAAAGAACTGTCCACTAACTCATCCTAACTCTTCTGGATGGTCATGTACTTTTAGGATTTCATGGGGAAACTAAGCCACATGCCTCAAAATTGTCCATATTTTCGCAGAATATCCAGATTTTTGCCTCATATTGTTGGCCTACTCCTCATAAATTTGTGGTTTTCTAGCAAATTATTAAGGACTGAAGTCACTAAATAATGACTGATGTTTGAGTTTCAGACTTCATATTCTTAAAATAGATGCTAATGCAAAATATGTTATTCTAGCTTTTTAAATTTATGAGAAATATTTAAAATTTGTCACTATTTTTGTGTACCCCCCCCCCCCATTATTTTGGCTCTGTACAAATATCTTGTACTAAGAAGTTGAGAGGTATAATAAGCTAATTCAGGATAATCTCCCCTGCATTTTCTTGCTTTTTAGAATTCCAGAATTCTGTAACACCACTTTGGTGTTTACTCTATCTGAAACAGACCTAGTATTGTTATTTGCAATAATGTCCAATTCTTTGACCAGGAATCATAATGTATCATTATAGGCATGTTCATATCAGTGTTCCTGAAAGTATCACAACTGCAATAGTCTAAGCAATATAGATTAACACCCCCGCTGCACCACCCAGCTCCTCAAAGCATTGGAAGCCTTCCATGTGCTCCAACTGCCAAGAGCACATGGGATACTCCATATAAAAGACAGGTGGAGCACTAAAGGATTCAGCTGCCACAGCAAGAGGTTTTTGTTGCTAAAGTGGGTGCTTCTAATCAACAGCTTCTGTAGTTCCTGTCAGTCAGCTGGGATCTGCAAGATGGGCAAATAAGTCCCCATTGATTAAAGCTTTACTTTCAAAATGTAATGTGCAAAACTTGTGTTTATTTGACAAAAAATATGTGGTATTGCTTTTGAAACAGAAAGTAAATGGGAATTTATTATAGTAGAAGTGTGGTGCTGATGGCGCTTCTGTGAACTTTTTGCAAGGAAAAGTTAGTTTTATAAATAAATACATATGTTTCATGGTTTGTTTAGGAAAGGACACTGTGTTTGTGTGAGACTTTTAGAAGAACTATTAGTTTTCTTCATTTTTTCCTTACTGTTTCTTCTGGGTTATGCTACCCACTTCCACATCCTTTTTCTTGGCTTACATGTGGAGCTGCAGTCTGTTTCCATGGTATTAAGGAGTCTTTAGGTGGTATTTAGAATTTGTCTTGCTCCTTCGTTGCCTAAGTCATTGGTGGCTGAATCTGCTGTGGCTGCCTTTTGTTCCTCAGACCACCCATCATCCTCCCCATCCTTTTGGTTTAGCATTTGAGCCACCAAAGACCAGGGGATAGTCATGTCCTTTGCAGCTGTAGAAAAGCTAAGGGTAGACTAGGGCAAACCATGTTTGTCATGGGCCTGGGTAGGTGTTTGTAGAAGGTCTTCACTTTGCTGGAAGAAGAGTGCAGAAGCTGGGGGTCAGGATGCCTAACTGGCAAGTCTTATCAGGGGACGGCGTGCTTGGTGAATAAATATTCAACGTCCTACTTCCATCTCTAAAGACGGGGCTGATTTACTGGGATTGCTAAAGAGTTGGTCTCTGTCTTTTCCAAACCAGGTAAAAACTCAAGGCAAGAAAAAGAAAAGGGTTCCTTCCCATTCTGACAGGAATTTCCAGGCATGGGGACAGTCTTCATGGGGGTATACCACAAGGGATTCAACTCAGTCAAAGTGTTCTGATTCTGAAGAAAGCAGAGTTTCTGACTTCCCTTTCCTTATGTAATATGAGGGAGGCTTTTCAGGGGAAACAGAGTGAAATCTCTATTTCACAGAAAATGCACTATGATTTAATACAAGTATAGATGCCTAAAGCTATGCTTATTCCTCTTCTTTTGCTAGCTTTATAGAATGTTTTTCTTACTACAGCCAGTATACCTGATGGACAGTCTTTGGCTTCCAACAGGTTTTGATAAGCTATATAAGCTAACCCAAACATACAAGTACTTGTTTTCTAATTCCAAGGAAAATCCAGAAGACATTTCTCTACCCCCCCCCCTCTCTCTCTCTCTCTCTCTCTCTCTCTCTCTCTCTATCTCTCTCTCTCTTTTTCTCTCTCTTTCTCTCGCTCTCTCTGTAAATCTGCTTCTGACAAATAGGTTACAATTTCTAATCCCATTCCCCCTGATACAGAGGGAAAAAGCAATGGGTGTGTTAGGGAAGAAAATGTATTCCTTGAGTGCTTTAACCTTCCATATTTTAAATTGCCAGGCTCATATGTTAAGTATTTACTGCTGTTTCTTGGGACCCAACAACATCCCTGGCTGCATCCTACATGAACTCAGGCATGAGCTCTCAGCTCCATTATGCACTCTATTCAACCAAATCCTGAGCACTGGTTTCATCGCAGCCAAATGGAAGAAAGCCACTATCATCCCTCTGCACAAAGGTGGTGCGTCCATTGACACAGGCAATTGTAGGCCAATCAGCCTAACTAGCCTGGTCTGCAAGGCCATGGAATGCATTATCATTTACCTTATAAATAAGGACATTGGTAACCTCCAAATGCTTGACCCCACACAGTTTCGTTTTGTCAAAGGGAGATCATGCCTATTAAACCTGATCAACTTCTTCAAAACAGTCACCAAAGCCATGGCGAAGGGAAGACGGTGCACACCAACTACCTTGACCTAGCCAAAGCCTTCAACACTATTCCCTACTTGGGCATAATAGATAACCTCTCCCAGCTAGGCATTAGCCCATATGTTACCATATGGGTAGCTAACTAGCTCACTGATAGAACCCACTCAGTCAAAATAGGGGAAGCCACCTCTAGTAGTAGACCCGTAACAAGTGATGTACCCCAAGGATCAGTCTTGGGGCCTCTACTGTTTGTGATATACTTTTCTGAGGTGCAAGCCAAAACCAGTGGTCTGTAGCTGACCAAGTTTGCAGATGATTGCAAGCTGGGTGCTTTCTTAAATTCCCCTAGTGATGTGAACATCCTCCAAGAGGGTCTTACCCAAACTAATGACTGGTGCCAGGAGCATGGCCTCAAACTGAATGTCATCCCCACTATTTATCACATTAATAACAATGTACTAAGCACGCAAGCAGTCATGAGGGACTTGGGCACCCAGGTTGATAGCATCCTGACTATAGATCACCAAGTTACCTCTGTTGTATGGAAGGCTTTCTACATGGCCCAACTCATAACTAAGGGTATTTCATCCAGGAACAAGGAGGTCATAACATCCCTGTACTCCTCCCTTATTAGATCCATTATCGAGTACAATGCCCCCTTTAGCATGTACCTTGCAAAGCACATGCAGCCACTGGAGAGACCACAGAGGTTCCTGACCAGAAAAATCCAGGGTCTCAAACACCTGTTTTATACAGATAGGCTAAAAGCTCTGTCCCTGTACTCAGTCTCGTACAGACTGCTTAGAGGTGACCTGTGTCTGGCATACAAAGCCATATCAGACCCAGCCTTGATGGAGATGCTGCACATCCATAAGTCAAAATCCACTTGTGCAACCCCCACACAAGGCCTAAACCTGGTCTGTGACATTAATAGCACTTGTTGGCAAGCTAGATTTGTGTCTCAGAGCCTCCCCATCTGTGGAATAGACTACCTGTCCATGTTAAGCAGAGTACTTCTCTAGCCCTCTTTAAGAGGAGCCTGGATGACTGGATAGGAAACAGAAAATACATCCCTGAGAGCATACCTGTCTCCCTGCTGGACAGAGGAAACAGGTTCTGACTTTGAGGGAACATGGGCGAAATTCTTGGATAGGCTTATAAGGGCCTCCGGGCCAATAGCCTAGTATCATAATATGAACCTATGAACCTATGTTGTTTGAGAATATGCAGAAGTCATTGATCACTCTTCCTTCTTCTGAGGTGAAAAGTTCTTTAAATGCTTCTGTGACAGCTGTTTCTCATGAGACAACATATTTTAAAATGTGCTTATGGTGCAAATGATTCTTCTCCCAAGACATCCGCTTCTGGATCACTTTTGAGGTGGCTCGCATGACTTCATTCTTAAAACCTCAATGATGAAGTCAGATTTGAGATTTATAATTCTGCCTTAGATGAAGACTCCTTATTTGGCCTTCTGCAACTGAGGTGCGTGAGGAGTGTTAGGAAAAGTGAAAACTAATAGAAGGGAGTGACACAGCTTTTTCAACCCTCCTTTTTCAAATCCAGTAACAGTTTTATATCCTCCTCATTTCCCTTCTCCAACAAACAGTTTAAACAGCAAAGAGCCAGTACTCAAGGGGGAACAATGTAAATTAAACTAAAAAAGGGATGTAGTGCACCCGCAGGTGTAGCTGAAGAGATATGGGTTCCTTCCTACCTGACTCTGGTCGCACCCCTATTAGGCCCAACACACCAAGGTGGCAAGAGGGACAGATTTTATTCTAGGTGACACATCTACTTTAAAAAGGCAATAGCACAACTATAAACAAATTATTTCAACAGTGCACCAGTTAGCAATAAGGCAAGGTGAGAATATGCATGCAATGAAAACATACATTCACCCTCTACCCCAGAACTCAACAGAAGAAAGTCTTGACATTCAAACATGCACAAAGAAGGCAGTATCAATGAGCAGTAAAGCTTTATAATGCAGCAATACAAACACGGGAAAAATGCAATGCCATTAAGCAATAAAAGAGTCATAATACAACAATACAGATATGAGAAAATGCAATGTCATTGAGCAGCAACATTCTTGAAGGCAGCAGTACTAACAGGAGCAAAATGCAATGTCACTGAACAATGAGGCTTTATAATACAACAGTACAAATATGGGAAAATGCAATGTCATTGAGCAGTAAAGATTCTTTAAAGCAGCAGTACTAACATGGCAAAATGCATTATCATTGAACAATAAATATTTATAGTGCCACAATACAAACATGAGAGAATGCAATGTCATTCAGCAGTACTAACACCCTTTACCCCCTTCATCAATTCTAAATGGACCAGCTATGAAGCACTCTTTTATACCTTGTTCACTGGCCAGTGAGTACTTACAGTCTTGCTGCCAGCATGATGGGGCCCAAGTTGGAGCTCATATGGACCCCAGTTATTTGTAATCCACAAAGCATTAAAGGGGGAAACCACAATCTTATAAAAATATAAAATGACAGCCAGAGCCTCTCACCACTCCATCGAGAATATCCTAGTGACAAGGTGCCGTGGTTCCTCTGATGAGAAAAGTAGAAAATCACCTACCAGAACTCTGGTAATCATCTATGACTTCTCGCTACTAGGCCCAAGGGAACTCCTTTCCTTGCTGAATCATAGCAGGCATGGAACTACTGGTTTCAGACTTCTCTCCTGATTCCACAAAATACCATATCCAGGATTTCAGCAAGAGACAAACACAACCTGCTACTTCAGTTCCCAGTCCCAAAACACTAGAAAAGAAAATCCAGTCATGCTGCAAGGCCCTTTTTCCCTTCAGCTCCGCATTTCAGTCTTCCCTACTTCAGCTAGTGTTCCAGAATCTTCATTCACATCGAAATTGTCTTTTATATTCCTGGAAAAGAGCTCTACCTTGTGGTGTAATGGAAAACTACAGTCTATTACTTCTGCATGAAATACAATGGGGGCTACAGGGGGAAAAACTAAAGATATCAGAGATGGTCCCTGTTTTAAAATAGAGCTTAAATCCTACCTACTAAACTTGAAATTATGCTGTTGCCTTGACCACACATAGTCTTAGTCTGCCCTACTGTATAACCTGTTGCATCTCCTAACTTTATTTCTCTGTTAGTAACTTCTGCTTAAACTAACCCCCTAAACCCTCAGCTCTACTACTATAGCCCTACTATAGTCTTCTCCCCCCCCATTCTCCACACTATTTATCTTTTCCCCCACTTCCTATCAATGTCTGTACATTTTCCTTCTTTTGAACAATGATTATCTTTTTGTTTTTACTCTTATATGTAGTAAATTTAGACCACTGCTATCAGTACAACCCTTAATGTTCATATTTTTTTCTTTTCTTTTTCTCTTTATAGTTAATTTCATATTTGCATTGTTATTTTTAATAGTTTTGTCCTGTATGTTTATCTTTACCTATGTTTACTGGGGCTCTTTTCCCCACTGAAAATGGGTTGCTTACTATCAATGCAATGCAAATAGTTAATAACCTTTTCTTTTTTACAATTATTTTGTATTGTGATTGCTATTTAATATTTGTATATTGTCACTTTATCTTTACCTATGCTTGCTGGGGCTTTTCCCCTGGGGTCTCCACTGAAAATGGGTTTGATTGCAAACTCAGTTGGACTAACCTGGTTAACAAATGTGAAATTAATAAATAAATAATAAGACAGTCTTCCTACTTAACATGAGTATCTGTTGGCTCAGACAACCTCTCCCACACTGACAATGTTTCCATTTCACTCAGATTTCAGCTTCCCTTTTGGCTTTAGATAATCTCAGACACTTTGGTTCTGAGGATAATCTGAGAAAGGTACTCTTGGGAATGGGAATCCTTCCTTCCTTTCCCAGAGGTTCCCTCCTGATGAGAGTACTAGATTGCTTTGTACCCTCTCATCATGCACAATAAGCTGTCTCAAGAAGTAATAAAACAAGTATATTTAACTCTTCTAGGCAAAGGTTATTATTCAAAGATTTTTCTAGTTCTCAAATCAGAAGGATCCTGGAGGCTAGTACTGAACCTTTCAGCTCTAAACCTCCATGTCAGGATACTTAAATTTAAGATCTTATCACTTCAAAACCATTTGCTATTGATCAAGTTTCTAGTGTTGATAGTAAAGTTGGCATTAAAGCATGTCTATCTTTATAGTTGTATTGCTGTCCATCACCATATTCATATTGCCAAGCATACCTCTCAATCTCTTTGAGCAAGAAATTTGGACAAAGTCAAATAAAAGTAGGACAAAGGCCCAAAAATAGGGACAATTTTTAAATCTTGCTCTTACAAACTTAAAAGTTGATTTTGCATTAGTATGGATTTTCTGAAGGATGTGAAGCTCAAAACTCAAATGTCTGTCATTATTTTCTAACTTCAATCTTTAATGAATTGCTACTAATTTACCAGAAAACCATGATTTTATGAAAAATGGACCAAAAATATGAGGCAAAAATCTGGACATTCTGTGAAAATCTATACAGTTGACAGGTATGTTGCCAAGCATTACAGGTCTTTCTTAAGATTTGTTGTGTCTGCTTAAATTATCAGTTCTACTTCACCAAAGTTATTCAGAAAACTCCAGGCATTGCTTACTACAGGCTCCAAGGCATACATACTTTTCCAAATCTGGACAATTTTTTTTTTTCATTGCAAACTTTTTTCCAGCTGTCAATAGTCTCTAAGAAATGTGCAGGAGCTTCTACTCAATCTGAGATTTCAAATCAATTTGCAGAATCCTTCTCTTATCCTGTCACACAAAATATTTTTCCTGGGATGCTTGTTGGATTCAACCATAGGGAGATCCTTTATTCCCTCACACAAAGTATTAAAGTTCCAACAACTTTTCCTGAATTTCTCCAGCATAAACCAAGTATCAGCAAGAAATCTCCACAGGATTTTGAGACTCGTGGCATTAATGATTCTTATGCTTCCCTTTGCCAGCCTACACATAAAAAATACAGTGGTACCTCATATCAGTTGTGATCCAACATTTATACCCTTTTCACTTTCCTGTTTTAAGATTTCTAAAGTGTAAAATTCATTGGTGAATACACCAGATTGTTTTCAGGTCTTCCATTCTTCCTTCTGACCACCCTCCAGTCAGAATCCGCAGATGCTTTAGGGGTAAAACTGAAAGCTGTGTGGGATCCTGTAGACTGACAGAGGCACATATATGTCAGGGAAATATTGGCTGTTATGAATACTTTGAAGACATCAAATCATATCTGTTCCCTAGGATCTTTCCTGGTGTACACAGACAATGTCAAAGTGATGTGGTACACAAACAGACAAGGGATTACCAGATCATAATCCGTTTGTACACTGGCTGTTATGGCCTTGGAGGAAGCAGTTCAGCTCAGCCATATTCTTCAGGCTGCATAAATTCTTTCAAAGGAAAACTTATTACACACAGACTCAGCAGGACCAGAATAGACCCTCATGCATGGACACTTCATCCTGGGGTTTTCCAAGATCTGATCTGTCTCTTAGGAACACCTCAAATAGATCCATTCACCTCCCTTCAAGACAAAAAAGCAGGAGAAATTCTGCACCAAAGCGCCTTACTAACTGGCTTGGAAGGCATTCTTTTTCACTCCTGTGGGCAGGAATGTTCACATACTCTTCTCTACCCTTTCCACTGATTGCTAGGGTTTTTCTAAAAATCCAGAAAGACTCCCCAAACCTTGGGGCAGTGACTCTCTTCTGGCCAAGGTATCAGTGGTTCTGCCTTCTTTTTGGTCTACCCAAGAACAATTACCATAAGCTACCCCACAGACTGGAATTACTCATACAGGACCAGAGAGTTTGATCTATCTCATTCTGGAAACTATTCAATTAACACCTGGCTGATACAATTTTAATGCCTTTTAGGCCCCTATTTTCTGAGGATGTGCAGCAGGTACTGATGGATACCAGAAAGCCTGCTACTAGGAAATCATATAAGGTTAAGTGGAACACATTTTCTAGCTGGTGCTCCACAAGGAACCTGGATCCTTGGCATGCTCACACATCTCTGTTTCTTTTTTGAATATTTATGTGTGTTACTATCCACTCATTGTCTTACTTTTCTTTTAAGGTACATTTGTTAGTCATTTCTGCTTGTCTGCCCTTAGAGCTGATCTCCCCTTTCTGCAATGCCCAAGTAAAACAGTTTTTTGTAAGGGGTATTACATATCATCCCACCTAAGATACTGGTGGTCACTCCTTGGGATCATAATTTTGTGGTTGAAAAGCTAACTCAGTCTCCATTTAAATCAGCTCATGAGGCTGATTAAGGTTCTTAACACTGAAGATGGTGTTACTTATTGCTCTTACATCTGCAATGTGAATATCTGAGTTACAAGCACTTATGCTGAGTCAGCCCTATCTCATATTTCACAAAGACAGGGTTGCTGTCAAAACAAATCTACCTTTATGCTCAGGTCATATCAGAGTTTACTTTAAGGCAGACTATGTCACTATACATATATTTGATTTGTTAGATCTTTGTTAGATCTTCTATCTGGGTCTATATTAGAACATTGACGTTTCACAACTTCGAATGTTGTAATATCGACCCCTATTCAGTGAACACTGAAAATAGCGAAATGACAGAAAACCAAATTTTTTCTAAGGGAAAGAATTTGGTTGTCCATTTCTGCCGTTTCGCTATTTTTAGTGTTGTGGTGGAAAGTTACGGGTTGAGTTCAGGTAAGTGTGTGACTGGGCGCAGGTTAGGTGAGTTAGTGTTAGGGCGTGGGTTAGGTATGTGTGTGATTGTGTGGATGTGAGGGTTAGGGTGGGGTAGGTGAATTAGGGTTAGGGCACAGGTTAGGTAAGTGTGCGATTGTGTGGACGTGAGGGTTAGGGTGGGGTAGGTGAATTAGGGTTACTGCGCGGGTGAGGTGAGTATGCAATAGTGACGGACCTTGGAGTTAGGGTTTGGGTTAAGGTAAGTGGATAGTTAGTGGTGTTTGTACAGTTTAGTGTAGGGTTAGATGTAAGATTTTAGGTGTATGTTTGTGAATTGCTGTTTGTTTGGTGTGCTTGTGTTGTGTGTATGCGTTTCGGAACAGCAAATTTTTTCCCTAGGCAAAAATTCCCTGTTCTGCATGTTCGATGTTCTCAGCTTTTGCTGAATAGGGGTCGATATTAGAACATTCAAAGTTATGAAACTTCAATGTTCTAATATAGACCCCTTCTCTGTATATATAATTTACAGTATTAGATTTTCTATGCTTAACTCATACATGTAAACCATTGTTATTTGTATACTGTACATTGTTTTGTAGCATTATGATGTAATCCAGGCATGGCCTGTAACTGGTCATTAATTGATTAGTGCTCTAGCTGTCTAAAGAAGCTTAAATTAAATAATATACACAGGCAGCTCAGATACTACCTAGACAAAACTTGACCTTTTAGAGGAACTGACCAGTTGATTGCTTCCTACAAAAATAAGAGAAAACGATATCCATTGTCAAAGCTGACTATTTCTTCATGCTATTACATTTTGTAATACTCACCACATAAGCATTAGCTTCTTTTATGGCTTTCTGGAAAGAAATGGATTCTAGAAATATTCTAGAACCAGCAAATGGGTCCTCTGTATATACGCTACATAGCATTACACCCTGAATTCCTTTTCCAGATCCAGAATAAACTTTGCTGGGACCATAGTCAGGGGCTCCACTACTGTTGCCGTAGCTGTCACCTCCTCCAGCCCCCTTGAACTGATATTTATATACTGTCTTGTTAGGGTCTGGTTATTTTCACCCTTGGGTAAATAATTATTGTTATTATTCTCTTTGGATTTTAAAACATATACTCAGGTCTCTTGCCTCCTTTGAGGCACAAAAATGCTCTGAAAATTTTAGTGCTTCACCTGCCTTTTATATGAGGCGTCCTACACTCTCCTGAGAGGTGAAGTACATGGAAGGTGTCCAAAACTGTGAGAAGCTGGCCAGTACAGTAGTTCCTCCTAAATTTCTCCTATTCCTTTCTCACAATTAATCTCCATATCGCTCAAGCACTAGCTTTATGCAATTTCTTTTTTTTCACTACAGCATGTTGCTTCAGTAATTGTATTAACTGCCAGTAAATATGAATGTATCTTGCAGCTTTCTCCTATAACTGTATTAACTGCCAACAAATTTTGTATTGTACATGGAGCTTCCTCTCCTATAGTTGTATTAGCTGCCAATATTATTTGTTTTTTGTACTAACTGCTCAAATTTTTGTATATACTTTCTTGTATTAACTGGCAAAATAATGTTGAATGTACTTATAGCTTTTCTCCCCGGACCTCCATTGAAAAAGGGCTCAATATGGCCCAATGGACTTTCCGATTTAACAAACTACAAATTAATAAATAAATAAATAGTCATGTGACCAAATGTCTACAATATCAAGCTACACCCATGACTGTATATTAAGATTCTGTATAAACTACTAAGATACAGCTCTCTATTGTCCCTAATTTTGCAGAATGTCCTTGATTTTGCCTCATATTTTTGCCCGAAAATATTTGATTTCTGGTTTATCACCAAGGATTACAGTCACTCAATAATGCCAGACTTAGAGTTTCATATGTTTTGTGGTTCAGAGATGTATATTGATGCAAATCCTGCTGTTTCACTGAATTTTTAAGTGTGTTAGAATAATATTTAAAAGTCTGTGCATGATTTTGAGCCTTTGTCTGCAATTTTTTTTTTTTTTTTTTTGGCTTTGTTCCCTATTCTTGAGCAAAGAAGTTGAGAGCTATGGATTAAAACTTTATGTACGTAATGAATGGAGAGTAGCAGCATATTACCAATGTAATTGTGTTGAAGAGCTACAGAAGATTTCCTTTGTTCTGGACACAAACTCCATTTCTTAAGGGCTCATGTTACAAGGCTGAAATTGCTGAATGCATTTGTACTTTGAGCAAGGCAAGTCTTTACAAAATCAGCATATAGCATGCAGCTAAGCGCACTTCATAGAAAACCTGTCATATATAATTTGATAATGACTCTCCCTGGGATTCACCTACACTAAGTGTACACCATTCTGAGTGAACAGATGATACAAGCATAACTCACACCTTTTTCCTCCTAATTTTAGTTTTCCTACTGATTTTCCTGCAGCCTTAAATATTGAGGAGGATCCGTAAACGTTGCCACAAAGTCTAGCTTACATGCACACTTAGTGTAAACTTTCTGTGTGACTTGAAGGCACTAAAAATGCAGCAGAGATGTTCTTGAATACAGATCATGTATACTTAGTGTAAATTTAGTGAGGACATTAATGAATCTGGACCCTCTGTTTAAATCTTTCAATGTTTACATCTTATACTTCAAAATCATTGTTTAAACTCTGCTATAGAACTCACAATATTCGTAAACTCTGATTGTCTGAATTATCCCTTCATTGTTAAGTTGCACCAGAAACACTGATTTTTGTAATGTTGTATTTTAGAGGAGTCTATTATATTTGTGCGTTTACTTTAAAGGTATGTACTATTGCTTTTTTCTAGTTTATACAGGTAACAATGCTTTTATTCACAGTCATATCTTCTTTTGTTTTGTTATGGCCAAGCAAATATTTAAGTATACCTGTGTCTGTAACTACACCAGATACCTATGATGAAACATTTTCAGCCTTCTTCATAAAGTTTACAAGAACCATTGGACCTGTTATTAACAATGGTTAACCTTAATGGCAATTGTTTGTAACAGTAAAGTATAGTTGTATAAAATCTTACCATAATGGTAGATGTCCTTGCCTTCACTGCTGCAGTATTCTTAACAGATGGGATTCCCTGCCATGGAAGCCCGAATGTACGGCCAGTCTATGAAAGACTACTCATTGCTTTTAAAAGGTATGCCAAACATCACATAAATGCTCCTTGCATAGCATAGGGCATAAAGATGACGTTCAGGCCTACCATAATCAGAACTGAATGCCCCACTGAGAACACAGTCCTAGAAACCCAAGATGTAACTTGTGTATCTAGGAAGGCAAAATACTAGGGTTATGAAGTGAGGGAGAGAATACTGCAGCAGTGAAGGCAAGGGCATCTACCATTATGGTAAGATTTTACACACCTGTACTATGTCCCTGCTTTCACTGCTGCAGTATTCTTAACACATGGGAGAGTGCCAAATCTCAAGAAGAAACTTGGGAGGGGAAAGGCACAGAATAGCCCCCTAAAAGCCATGAAGAATAGCACTAGCAAAACCAGCCCTAGTTCTAGAAATACCATTAAATGTGTAGTGCTTGGTAAAGGTATGCATAGAAATCCAGGTAGCTGCCTCAACAATAGAATTAGTATCTAAGCCCTTGAAAAAAGCACCTGAGGAAGCCACAGCTCTAGCAGAATGAGCCTTAGTTAAAGGCTCTTGCTATGAAAAGTGTAACAACAAAAGGAAATAGCCTTAAAAATCCAAGAAGAAATAGTTTGCTTGCTACAGCAAGTCCCAAAGATCTAGGATGAAAAGAAACAAATAACTGATCAGATTTTCTAATAGCCTTTGTCTTATCCAAATAAATCCTGAGTTGTATCACTGTAAGTTCGCGGAGAGAGAAAAAAAGTAGGCAGATTAATAGAATGATAGCTCATTAACCACCTTAGGCATAAAAGAAGGGTTAGTGCGCAAGGGCACCCTGTCCTGATCATCATCATCTTCATCATCATCTTTCGGCTTTTCCCGTTAGGGGTCGCCACAGTGGATCATCTCTTTCCATTTCTTCCTATCTTCTGCATCTTGCTCTGTCACACCAACCACCTGCATGTCCTCTCTTACCACATCCATAAACCTTATCTTAGGCCTTCCTCTTTACCTCTTACCTGGCAGCTCCATCCTTAGCATCTTTTTCCAAATATACCCATCATCCCTCCTCAGCACATGTCCAAACCAACGCAATCTCATCTCTCTTGCTTTGTCTCCAAACTGTCCAACATGAGCTTGCCCTCTAATATACTGATTCCTAATCCTATCCATCCTAGTCACACCGAGTGCAAATCTTAACATCTTTAACTCTGCCACATCCAGCTCTGACTCCTGCCTTTTTGTCAATGCCACTGTCTCCAATCCATATAACATAGCTGGTCTCACTACCCTCTTGTAGTCCTTCCCTTTCACTCTTACTGATACCCGTCTGTCACAAATCACTCCTGACACTCTTCTCCACCCATTCCACCCTGTCTGTACTCTCTTCCTCACCTCTCTTCCACATTCACCATTACTCTGAACTGTTGATCTCAAGTACTTAAACTCGTCCACCTTTACCAACTCTACTCCCTGCATCCTCACCATTCCTCTACCCTCCCTCTCATTTACACACATATATTCTGTCTTAGTCCTGCTGACCTTCATTCCTCTGCTCTCTAGAGCATATCTCCACCTCTCCAGAGTCTCCTCAACCTGATTCCTACTCTCACTACAGATCACAATGTCATCTGCAAACATCATAGTCCACGCGGCCTCCTGTCTGATCTCATCTGTAAACCTGTCCATCACCACTGCAAATAAGAAAGGACACAAAGCTGATCCTTGATGTAATCCCGCCTCCACCTTAAATGGATCTGTCACTCCCACTGCAGTCCTCACCACTGTCACACTACCCTCGTACATATCCTGTACCCCTCTTCCTCATACAATACCACAACTCTTCTCTAGGCACCCTGTCATATGCTTTCTCCAAGTCTACAAAGACACCATGCAACTCCTTCTGACCTTCTCTGTATTTCTCCAATAACACTCTCAGAGCAAACATTGCATCTGTACTGCATTTCCTGGCATGAAACCATACTGCTGATCACTAATCATCACCTCCCCTTCTTAAACTAGCTTCTACTACTCTTTCCCATAACTTCAAGCTGTGACTGATCAATTTTATCCCTCTGTAGTTACTGCAGCTCTGCACATCACCCTTATTCTTAAAGCTAGGTACCAAAACACTTTTTCTCCACTCCTCAGGCATCCTCTGACTTTCCAAAATTTCATTAAACAATCTAGTTAAAAATTCCACTGCCATTTCTCCTAAGCACCTTCATGCTTCCATTGCTATGTCATCTGGGCCAACAGCCTTTCCATTCTTCATCCTCTTCATAGCTGTCCTTACTTCCTCCTTGCTAATCTGTTTCACTTCCTGATTCACTATCCCCACATCATCCAACCTTCTCTCTCTCTCATTCTCTTCATTCATCAGCCTCTCAAAATACTCTTTCCATCTACTCAACACACTCTCCACTCTTGTGAGTACCTTTCCCTCACTATCCTTTATTACCCTTACTTGCTGCACATCTTTCCCATCTCTGTCCCTCTGTCTAGCCAATCGGTACAGGTCCTTTTCTCCCTCTTTAGGTTCATAGGTTCATAGGTTCATACTAGGCTATCTGCCCGAGGGCATTTACAAGCCTAGCCCATAGTTTTGTGGCTTACGCCACCCCTTTAGTATGGGGAACTATACCCATTATTTTGCTGTGCCTCTGTCGAGCAGTGACACTGAGGTAATCCCTGGGGTATATCTGTGATCTCCCATCCATTGGTCAAGATTTCTCTTGAACAAGGCCAGCGAGGTGCTCTGCCTCACATATACCGGGATTTTATTCCACAGCATAGGGAGTCTTTGGGTGATGAATCTATCCCTCCAGCACGTCCTATTAATAGCCGTGTCGAGGTTTAAGTCTCGCCCTTGTGGCTCTGATGGATCTAGATTTTTGAGGTGAAGCATATTCATCAAATCTGGGTTTGACATGGCCTTGTATGTTAGGCAAAGGTCACCTCTGAGCAAGCGTGCGACTGAATAGAGCTGGAGTTCTTTCAGTCGGGCAGCATAGGACAGATGTTTGAGACCCTTTATCCTTTTGGTGAGGAACTTTTGTGGCCTCTCCAGCTGCTGCAAGTGTCGGGTCAGATACATTCCGAATGGGGCATTGTACTCAATCATTGGTCTGATGAGTGATGAGTATAGGGAGACTATGACCTCCCTTGATCTAGATGAGAATCCCTTCATGATAAGGTGGGCAATGTAGAAGGTCTTCCTAACTACTTTAGCTACATGGGTGTCGAATGACAGACTACTATCAACCTGGGTCCCCAGGTCCCTGATAACTTCTTCTGTGCTCAGTGGATTGCCACCTATTTGGTAGCTAGGGGTAACCTTGTTTTTCCCAAGGGTATGACTATGCATTTTTGGCATTTAACTTTAGGCCATGGCTCTGGCACCAGTTATCCGTTTCTGTGAGACCCTTCTGAAGGATATCTGTGTCAGATGTGTTTTCTACTATGGCCCAGTTTGCAGTCATCTGCAAACTTTGTCAGCCATAACCCTCCTGTGTTTGCTTGTACTTGGAAAAGTAGATGCCAAACAAGAGTGGGCCCAGGACTGAGCCCTGTGGTACACCACTTGTGACAGGCTTTGAGTCTGACATGGCGCCAGCAACTCTGACCCTGTGGGTTCTGTCACTCAGCCAGTTTGCAACCCATCTTGTGATGTATGGGTTAACATTTAAGCTGATGAGTTTTTCAATGATACCCGAGTGGGGTATTGTATCGAAGGCCTTCGCCAGATCGAGGTGGGCTGTATGGACTGCCTTTCCCTCATCAATGGCTTTGGTGACTGTTTCGAAAAAGTCAACCAAGTTTAGAAGGCATGATCTGCCTTTGACAAAGCCAAACTGGGATGGATCCAAAGTCTGCAAATTTCCTATGTCTTTATTTATGAGGTCCATTATGATCCTCTCCATGGCTTTGCAGATAAGGCTTGTCAAGCTAATGGGCCGGTAATTTCCAGAGTCGGTGGAGGCACCGCCTTTGTGAAGTGGGACCACAGTTGCAGTGCGCCACTCCCTGGGTATGTATCCAGAGGTAAGACTATGATTAAACAGCTGTCCTAGCTGTGGGTTTAATTCCTCGTTGAGTTCGTGGAGCACACAGCCGGGGACACCATCAGGTCCCATGGATGCTGTGTTTTTTGCTTTGGAGAGAGCAGTTTTCACTTGGGCGTTGGAGATGTTTGGGGGCGGCAATCGCTTGGTATAGATATCTCTCCTTTTGGGGGGAGTTTGCACTGAACCTGTCAGCCAGTATGTTGGCAATGTCTGTAGGATCAGTAATCTTCACATCATTTTGAACTAGTTCTGAGCATATCTGGGAGTTTCCTCCCAGGTTTCTAACATAGCTAAAGAAGGCCTTATGATTGTCTTTTGAGTCTTTAGCTATTTTTCTCTCAAAATTTGCTTTGGATGATTTTATGGGAGCTCTTAGTTTTTTACTTATAGTGATCAAGGGTGTCTTACCTTTTAAGGATTTTGCTCTATCTTGTAGTAGCTTCCTCCTTTTGTTGTAGAGTTTGTTTATGGCTGGGGTCCACCAGACTGGACGCTTGCCTTTGGTACAAAGAGTCTTTGTTTTGCTTGGGATTGCCTTATCCATGCAGTCCTGCAGGTGCTGGTAGAAGGCATTTGTAAGTGATTCAGCGGCTTGAGTACTGTTTTCTGCCAGCTCGGGGGCCTTAAAGGAGACCACACTAGTCTTTAGAAGTGTGAAGTCGGCTTTCGAGAAGTTCTTTACTGTGGTCTTTTTTATTTCAGGTGGGGGTGGGATGAGGACCTCCAGCGAGATTAGTTTGTGATCTGATCTCACCAGTGAGGGGTATACTTCCGGTGTTGAACATTGTGCTCCCATGTTCGTGATGATGAGATCAAGTATGTTTTCTCCTCTTGTGGGGATGGTGACTAGTTGTTCCATGGCATTTGAGTTTATGAATTCCAGGAACTTTTGGGCTAGGGTGTTTGGGCTTGAGTAGTGTTCCCAGTCTATATTAGGGTAATTGAAGTCACCTAGTATGATGGTGTTTGGTGATACATTTATCCCCTCTAGTGTTTTCAGGAAGGCCATGTGAGGTTCCTGAGTTTGTGAGGGTGGCCTGTAACATGCTACAATTTGCAGAGCAGTCTTGCCTATGGTTAATTGCACCTGGATGGTCTCCGATGCATCGTGCATTGCCACCAGTCTTGAGGTGTGGGTGTCCTTGATGAATATGGATACCCCCCCTCCTTTCTTGGTATTGTCCGGATTTTGGGGCCGGAACGCATGATAAGAGGTAAAACCTGATAGTGCTGGGGTGCTCTCAGGAGCCTTGAACCAGGTTTCTGTCACTGCACAGACATCGATGTTCTCCATACTGAGAAGGGCCTCGAGTGCGTGCATTTTGAGATTTAGACTTCTGGCATTGAGCAGCATTACCTTTAGTTTTTTCCCTTTTTTGTTTTCTACGGGGTTAGGTTTAGAATTTGAGCCTTGCCTAAAAAGGCACTATGGGGTGGCAAGAGCCTTTGCCAATATCCGGAATCCCAGGGTGACAGGTGCAAGCCGTCCCTTGAAGCAGCGTGGCTTGTCCAGCATGTCATCCCAGGCAGACAGACATTGGATCCCCTTTGAATGACACCAGAGTTTAAGCCAATTGTTAAAGCTGATCATCTTATCTCTGTATTGTGGCATCATTCTTGGTGAAGGTAGGATACTGCTCAAGGTCAGGGTCATACCTGCCTGGGCTACATAATCAGAGAGCTCCTCAATGTCTCTTTTCATGTAGTCCAAGGAGGTACGTCTCAGGTCGCTTACACCAGCGTGGACAATGACTGAGTCGTATTTGTACCTGCTGTTGAGAGACCTGAGTGCTTGCGTTATGTGGCGGATTCTAGCGCCCGACAGGCAGCTTACTGTGACCTTCTCCTTACTCAGTCTGGTGAGCGGGACGTCAGTGTGTCTGACTATGGAGTCACCAATGACTAGTGTGTCTGGCATTGTGTTTGGCCTTAAGGGCTGTGACTGTTTGACACTCTGACTGTGAGGTCTATGTGTTGCAGGTGTTGTGTTCTGAGGTGGTGGTTGTTTGGGTGTCTGCTTTGGTGGCCTCTGCTGTTTTGGTAGATTTTTGATCAGAGCCGCCAGTATGTCTTTGTGTGTTTATGTGTATGATTTGAGGTTGTGATGGTACTATGTGAGACTGGGTCTATAGTGTGTGTGGTAACCTTCTCCTCCTGACTGGTCTTGCCAGTCCTATGTTGAGAGAGCTCAGCCTCCAGTTTGGCCGTATAGTTGCATCTCTCGCATGTATTTGTGTTTTGTGGGAGGAGGAGAGGGTTGTCTGTGTACATGAGGCAATTGTAACATTGCCTCAATATTCCCAGGTTCACCAGCTGAGCAGGAGAGGACACTAGCAACTGATCCCTCAACATGCTAGAAGGACTAGACAAAAAAACTTTAAAAGAGATTCTGGGGGACGTGGGTGACCGAGAAATGGGGGTTTGCCTTTTTGGGGTGCTATCTATAAGAGTGCCGTATCAAGGTAATAAGTACTGTAGGAGCAAGTGCTAGGTTTAACAGATAGAGAAAAGTCTACTTGGAGTCAAGTAGAGATGATCTTTTTAGGTATTAGAGAAAGTGCTAGTAACAGGGATGCTTAAAGGTAAGATTGAAAAGAATGCACTCTGCAGTGTGCACTAGAGAAGTTAGATATGAAAGTAGGTAACTTGAGTTTTACCTGTTTAAAAGTTAAGGTTTAGTGGAGAGTTACTATTTTTAAAACAGCAAGATGGACTGAAAGGGGTGGTTACTTTTGTATTTTGGTACTATGAAATACTGTAGGATGGCCAATAAATTTAAATAATTGAAGGGGTGGGATTTCAAAAGTGATGGTTTTGTGATTACTCACATAAGCCAGTGAAAGTAGAGAGAAATGAGATATATGGTCAGATTAACATAAGAGGCAGGCAACTAGAAAGACAGTGGTATTTAACAAGACAACTTAAATGGGTGGGAGGGAGGGAGGGAGGGAAAAAATTCTGCCTGACTCAGAACAGAGAGAGCTGTGGTCTCTTTTGAAGTTTTAATATGCTGTTAAAACAGAATGCAAGCAAAACACAAGGTAAAGAAAACAAACTACAGTATTCAAAATATAGAAAGGCAATACAGAAATACAAAAAATAACAGCAAACTACTTTAGTGTCCAATCTCTCATACAACTCTCCATACACCTTATCCTTAGCTTTCACCACCTCTCTCTTTGCCATGCCCCTCATCTCCTTATACTCATGTCTACTTTCTTCATCTCTTTGACAATCCCACTTATTCTTCGCCAGCCTCTTCCTCTGTATACTCTCCTGTACTTCCTCATTCCACCACCAGGTCTCCTTGTCCTCCTTCCTTTGTCCAGATGTCACACCAAGCACCTTTCTAGCAGTCTCCCTTACTAGTTCTGCTGTAGTTACCCAGCTATTCGGTAACTCTCCACTGCCTCCCAGTGCCTATCTTAACTCTTCCCTAAACTCCACTTCACAATCACCCTTTTTTTAACTTCCACCATTTAATCCTTGGCACTGCTTTCACACTCCTCCTCCTCTTCTTGATCACCAAAGTCATCCTACAGACCACCATTCTATGCTGCTTAACTACATTTTCCCCTGCCACCACTTTACAGTCTCCAATCTCCTTCAGACTGGCCCTCCTACATAGGATATAATCCACCTATGTGCATCTTCCTCCACTCTTGTATGTCACCCTGTGCTCTTCCCTCTTCTTAAAATACGTATTCACCACAGCCATGTCCATCCTTTTCGCAAAATCCACAATCATCTGACCTTCTGCATTCCTCTCCTTAACACCATACCTACCCATCACTTCCTCATCCCCTCTGTTCACTTCACCAACATGCCCATTGAAGTCCACTCCAATCACTAGTCTCTCACCCTTGGGTACACTCACCACAACATCATCCAACTCACTCCAAAATTTCTCTTTCTCATCCATCGCACACCCAACTTGTGGAGCATATGCACTAACAACATTCATCATTACACCATCAATTTCGAGCTTCATAAACATCACTCTGTCAGACACTCTCTTCACGTCTAAAACACTCTTGGCATATGTCCTGATGAAAGACCAAAAAATGGATGACAAGCCATAAGGGCCTACAACTCAGACACCTGTCTGGCAGAAGTAAGAGCTAACAAAATAAAAGTCTTTCAGGAACAGTGTAGCAATGTAGCAAGGAAACTGAAGCAGCAGACTCAAAAAGAGCCTGAGTCAACTTTTCCAAAACAAAATTAAGATCTCAGGGAGGAGGACCAGTCTTCCTGGGAGGTCTAATATTAAGGATGCCTTTAGGAAACTTTTTAACCTCAAATTTAGAACCTAAAGGAGGAGAAAAAGGCAGACAAGAAGAGATAGCTGATAAGTGGGCCTTAATAGAAGAATAGGTCAAACTAGCATTGAGCAACTTACACAAATAAGAGACAACCAAAGAAACATCCACAGTACGTGGGTCCAGTTAACGAGACAGACATCAAATAGAAAACCTCTTCCATTTGGATAAGTAGGCTTTCCTAGTAATAGGTTTCCTGATGTCCTTCAGGACTTGCAACACGTCTTCAGAAAAGAAGGTGTCTGTGACAAATCAAAATCCTATCACTCGCAGTGTCAGCTGAAGTGTGGACAGGTAGGGATGGATGAGAGATCCCTTGTCTTGTGTGATGAGATCCATCCTGTGAGGTAACTTGTGATGACTGCCCTTGGCTAGATACAGAAGTAGCGGGAACCAGTGCTGTTGCTGCCAAAAGGGAGTCACCAACAAGAGTTTGGGAGCCTCCTGTTGAATCCTGAACAGGACTTTTGGAATGAGAGGAAAAGAACATCCCCTTCCAAGAAAATGAGAGGGCATCCACCTTCCACACCAGAGGACCTGGGATTCTAGCACAAAACAGAGGAAGTTGCCTCCTCAGAGGGGAGGCAAAAAGATCCACTTGAGGAGTACCCCACTGTGGATAATGTCCAGAAACACATGCCTGTGAAGCATCCATTCATGGGAGAGTTAAGGACCTGCTCAAAGTGTCTGCTACAATGTTCTGACCTGAAGGGATATAAACTGCCTGAAGAGTGACTTTATACTTGACAGCAAGATCCCATATCAGAAGTGCCAACTTGCAAAGAACATAAGATCTCATTCCTCCCTGTTTGTTGATATACAACATCACTGAGATATTGTCTGTGAACACCTTCAGAGGCCCTGGAGTGAAAAGAGGATGAAAGGTCTGAAGAGCCAGCAGAAGAACACTCATCTCTTTAACACTGATGTGCTCCTTCTGCTGATGAGGTGACCATATACCCTGTACTTTTCGGGAGCTAAATGTTACCCCCATCCCATGTCTGAAGCTTCTGTAAAGAATTCCTGAGAGGGAAGAGGGGTATGAAAAGGGATCCCTAGATTTAGAGGCAACTGCTGAATCCACCAGTGAAGATCCTGTCTGAGACAAGGAAGAATAACAAATACAAAGTCTAGAGGATATGCATGTTGGAGCTATACTGACTTCAGAAATCACTAAATCTTTCTCATGTGAAGTTTGGTCAGAGGGAGTATCGGAATGGTGGATGCCATAAAACACAGAGTTCTCAGAAACTCCCTGGTGGCAATGGACACCAGACAAAGAAGAGTTTGAAAGAAGGGAATGAGAGTTAAGGCCTTTGGAGGCAGCAGGAATGTAAGCATTGGCACAATCTGAATCCTGCAACCCAGAAAAACATGATCTTGAAAAGGAGTCAGAGAAGACATTTTGAAATTTATAGTGAACCCCAGGATCTGAAAAAGGGAAATGGCAAAATGAACATTTTACAAAAGGGTCTCTGGAGAGGTTGCCTGAATCAACAGGTCATCTAAGTAAGGAAAAATTTGGATCCCTCAAACCCTGCAAAAAGCAATCACAGGAGCAAGGTGTTTGGTGAACACCCATGGGGTAGTAAAAAGGCCAAAAGGCAAAGCAGAGAACTGAAATGCCAGGAAGCAACAGAGAAATTGAAAAACTTCCTGAAAAGAAGATGGATTGGAATATGGAGATAAGCATCCTTGAGATCCAGAGACACCATAGAGGCCTGAGGGATCAAGAGTGGAAACAGATTCTGAAGGGACAACATATGAAAGAAAGGCACTTTTAGAAAAGTGTTTAGATGAGAGAGGTCTATAATAGGTCTCCAAATGACCTCTTTTCTTGGCACTAGAAATAGTGTGGAGTAGAACCCTTGTTCCCTTTGGGACACAGGCACCTCTTGAGTAGTACCCTGATACAAGAGATTTCAAAGAACCTCTGGGAAAAAGGGAAGTTGTTCGCAAGGAGGCTGAGGAATGCCCATAAAAGGAGGATGGGATTTCCACACCATGAAGTATCACATGCAAATAAACTGACAGAACCCAAGAATCGTGAGTGATCTGAAGCCAAACAGGAAGAGAAAGGGAAGGTGAAGAGAAAGAGGAATGTGGCTGGGAAGAGATGGAGAGTCATGAAGCACTTGGTATGACCAGAAAGGAAAGCTTCAGGAGTCCCTGAAAACTGAGAAGCCTTAGCAGTAGGAGCCCATTTACCACTATTCCTACCTTTAGTAGAAGGGCAAGATTGCTACAAACAAAGGCAGGCTTAGTGGGGTAGTTTCTCTGAAATTTAGGCACAGGAAAAACAAACACATGGTTAAGCTCCTATAAGGCCTTACCCTTATCCTGAAGGGACTTAAATAAACCAGCAGCAGCTTCCTCAAACAAAAGTTTAGAATCCAGAGGAGCATCCATCAACTTAGCTTTAATATCATCAGGTAGAGGTTGAAGCCTAAGCCAAGAATAACTCCTCAACACTGAACTAAAAATAGCAGCCCTAGAAGAGGCATCTGCTGCATCATAACTGCATTTAATAGAATGATGAATGACTTCAAAGGAAGTCCCTAGCAAGAAAAGAATATAAATTTTACATTTGGGGTCTGGAAAATCAGAAATAAGTTGACAAGCCTGAGAAAGAAGAGCCAACACATACCAGGACATATGGATCTGATAATTAATAGCCCTAAAAGCTAGGGTAGCAGAAGTGTAAATATTATTACCCAGCCTTTCCACAGTTCTGCTATCCTTGTCAGAAGACAATAACTTGGGCAAAGGAAGCAAGTGAGACAGCTTATCAGAAACTACAGACATGACAGAGGCATCAGCAGCCGCACATTTATACAGGAAAGAACAATCCTCAAGCATCCTATAAAACCTGTCAGGCTTATTGGGAGCAGGGGGGGGGGGGGGGGCACAGAAAAATCAGGCGCTTGAGATGCATTGGAAAAAACATCCAGAAAAGCAGCCAAAACAAGAGGAATAGATTCAGGTTTAGGGGAGTCCAATTGCAGCAACTTATAGTACCTCTTATGGGGTCTATATTAAATAAGTAAATGCTTAAAAAAGCAAACGCTGATTTATCGACCCCATGTAAGCGAAAGCTTACAATCCCGAACACTTAGAACAGTGATTTTTTTTTTCCCAGGGGAAAAAAATCGCTGTTCCAAAAAAGAAAAAAAATACAAAACTTTAAAACATTATATAAAGTGGGGGCTTCACCCCCACACCCCAAACATGGGGGTCTGTGCCCCCCATATCCTCCTACTTGAATATACCAACTCTGAGATCGCACTACAGTAATGGAAATGGCAAAATAACAAAGGTGGCCAAGCGATTTCTTTCCCAGTGAAAGAATTTGCTTATATGCCATTTCGGTATTTTGCCGTTTTGTGCTTTCAAGTTCGATCAAGATGCATTCGAAAGAATGCGTCTTCGATCATTTAATAGGGAACCCTCTTATGGATATCAGAGACTGAGCACAATCCCACTTAAAAAAATCCATCATCCTAGAGTGCGTTTCCCCAAAGGAAATTTCTTCAAAAAGAACATATAGACTTATAGATTCCTCCTCCCTGGCCCATAGTCTGAAGCGGAAAGGATTTTAGTAGAATAAGTTAGGGATTCATTATCCAAATCTGAATCATACTCAGAAGAATCCTGTTTTCTAGGCCTTTTAAGGGGAATAGAGGACCAAGGAGGAGCAGGAAACAAAATCCCTTGAGGAGATTTTAAGGACATTAAAGCAGCAAATAACCGCTGAGTGAAGGCCTGCCATTCACTTTGTGGATTCCTAGCAGTAGAAGAAACATGTTCAATTTTTTGTTTCTTCTTTAAGGGAATATCGCCTCTAGAAAGCTGAGAAGGCTTAAACTCAGGACAGCAGTTGAGAACGCCATATTAGAAACTCCTTCCCCAACAAAAAACTGAGGAACTCCCTTAGGCCTCTCAGAAAAAATAGCTGTGGTTTCCCCTGAACATCCAAGATGGATGCCTGCAAAGTCTCTTCGGACATGCTGTCAGCTGGACCCTCACTGGCTTCTAACACGGTGGTGACAGAGAAATCCGGCAACACAGATGGTCGAGCCTCCGGGTTTGTAACAATCTCAGGAGAAACACCTGGCAGAGGCTGGAGAGCAGAAGATTCCAGTTGTACCTTTTTCAATTTCTTCTTTCCTAATGGCTGACCCTTGGGGCAGGAGATTCCTTCCATTGTATCTTTAGCAAGAAGCTTAAGATGCTGGTTCTCAAGATGCAAGGAAAGGGAAGAAAGTCTAACGCAAAGGGTTTTCAGAATGAACACCTAACAAATAGAACAAGACATATGGTCATGAGAAGCTCCTAGGCAAAAAATACACTTTTTGTGGTGGATTTTATGGGGAATCTCTCTCCCACACTTTCATTTACCATTCATGGATAACATTAACCCCAAGGAGCACAAAAAAGTAAGAAAAAACAAAATCCCCAATGGGACACTTATCTACAACTGGAATAGAAGTCAGCAAACAGGTGTAAGTAGTCACTGCATTATGAAAATGAATTGAACTGGCAGAAAACAGATGCAGGTAAACAGACCAATGGTAAAAAGATATGTTCAGATCAGCAGCAAAGAAGTTCTGATTATGGTAGGCCTGAACATTACCTTTATGTCCTACCCTAAGTACGGAGTGTTTGGGTGACGTTTGGCATACTTTTTAAAAGCAACAACTAGTCGTTGGTAGATTGGGCAGGCATTCAGGCTTCCATGGCAGGGAATCACATCTGTTAAGAATTTGCAACAGTGAATGTAAGGACATCCATTGACACTAGTTTGAGGAGCTTTAGACAGGGAATTTGTGACTGACAGTACCAGCAATAATGAATGAAAGAGCTGAGGATGTGTATTTGTCAGTTTTGGTTATGTAGTGGAACATTCAAAAAAGGAACAGGAAATCACCCTTAAATGGAACAAAACTGAACATACTGAATAATAAACCAAAAATAAACATCATTTATTTTATTTTATTTATTTATTTATAGTTGATTTACCAGGATTGTCCATTGGGTCCGAAGTACTCGTTTTCAATGGAGTCCTGGGGAGAAAAGCTCCAATAATAAAGATACAAAGAATACAAAAATTACAAAAGTTCACATTTAACACTTACAATCATGTTAAAACATATTATCAAAAGTAACAGTAAGCAAAACTATAACAAGGTTTACACTTTAGTCATTTACAACCATGTTTAAACAGGTTGTCAGAAGCAGTAGTAACAGATACTAAAACAGTGGCTGACGCAGGTAGTAGATTGTGGGTTCATGACAAAAACAGTGGAACAGGTGGTTACAAGGCAAAAAATCTAAGGTTTAAGCAGCTGCATGAAGAATACTTTAGTTACATTATGCATAACAAGCATAGCATCGCTGTAGTAAAATATGTAGCATCTTGAATGGAATAGAAGAATCTAATAATTACTAGGTGTTATTACATTTATTTATTTATAGAATTTGGTTGTATCTGATGTGGCTGTCTATAGGGGGCAGGCTAGACTAGGAGGGATGAGAGCAGGAGCATTCCCAGGAGGAAGTTAAGTATGTGTGCAGGGATTTTTTAAAAGCTGGGAGGTTAGTAGTGGTGCGGATGGAGGGGGGAAGGGAATTCCATTGCCTTGCCAGGGCAAAGGATAGCAGGCTTTTTCCAGGAGACTGAAGAGGTTTGTAAAGTTCTATCAGATTTTGGTTATTGGATCTTAGGAGTCTTTGTGGCATATGCATTTTGAAGGTGGAGCTGAGTGAGGGACAGAGGGATGGATGGAAAATGAGTTTGTGGGCAAAGGTGAGCTGAGTGAAGGTGAGATAGTTAGGAAGCTCGAGCCAGTTTAGCTTGTGGAGAGATGCACAGTGGTGGGTTGATGCTTTGTGGCTAGTTGTAAATTTGGCAATTTTATTATAACATGAGGACAGTTTTGTTTTGAGGGATGATTGGAGGTTTGTTAGAAGAGGGGTGCTGTATAGAAGGGAAGGAGTAAGGAATGCTGTAGCAAGAGTGAGTTTAGTAGATGTAGAGAGGAACTGATTTTGTTGATAAAGCATGCCAAGTTTGTAGTGGGTTTTTTTTATGTTTAGTAGTAGATGGCTATTGAATTTGAGCTGGTCATCTATGTGGAACCCTAGTAGCTTGCTTTCAGATACTAGTTCAAGAGTTGTGTTGTTTTGGCTGATAATAGAGACTAAATTTTTGTCTATGGTTGTGTTTTTTGAGGGGGTAAATATCATAAGTTTGGTTTTGGATGCATTGAGAACTAGATGGTTATTTTTCATCCACTGTTCAGTAGTAGAGAAGGCATCTTGGGTTAATTTTAAGAGAGTAGGAATGGATGTGGCTGAACAGATTATGGTAGAATCATCTGCATATTGAATGAGTTTGGCATGGGGAATTGAGTGGAAGAAGTCATTTATAAATATATTGAAGAGTAGAGGACCCAAGATGGAACCTTGGGGGACCCCAGTGGGTGTGTTCTGGAAGGAGGAGGTGGCTGTTTTCCATTTGACAGCTTGTTGTCTATGGGAGAGATAGCTGGTGAACCAATTGATAGAGGCAGGTGATAGGTTTAGGTTAGAAAGCTTGGTAAGGAGAAGGCTATGAGATATAGTATCAAAGGCTTTAGAGAGGTCGAGAAGGAGGGTGGATACAATAGAGCCAGAATCTCGAGTTGTATTTACTGTTTCTAGGAAGGAAAGGAGGGCAGTCATGGTGCTGTGGTTGGGTCTGAAGCCATGTTGTGTGGAGGTTAATAAGTTATTATCTAGAAGATAGGGAAGGAGTTGGAGATGGATACATTTTTCTAAGAGTTTTGATATAGGAGAAAGGATGGTGATGGGACGAAAGTTAGTGATATCGTTATTTTGCCTCCTTTGTGCAAGGGTATGATGAAGGATCTTTTCCAGAGTGCGGGAACAAGGCCTTCTTGTATAGAGTGATTTATTAGGATGCTTTATAAAATCTAGTAGTTGTTAGGCACTAGTTAAATGTTAAAACAATAAAGTGTAGACTGTGGAATATATACATTAAGGAGCAGTGACTGTGTTCAAACCGTAGCAGCAATACAACATTGAATAAGCCCCAACAAGTAGGTTTTAACTTCGCAACAAAAACAGTAAGAATGCATCAACAGTGTACAGAGAGAGGATATCTTTGAATAAATCCTTACAACTAGGTATTAACTACTCAACAAGAAACAGTTAAGCAAATACATCAACAGTTTAAAGAGAAAAATCAACTAGAATATATGCAATTTCCAAGATATATTACTGTATCAATGTAATTTAAAAAGTAGATTCAGTGACTGAATTAGAAATAGATACAGTGTGGGTCCTGTAATAAAATACGGACATGAAAATAAATAGTGCTTTGAGCCACAGTATAGTAGATAATGTCACATACACAGTTCAGAGGCATTAGTAATTGAATCAGCAATGGGCTAGGGTAACTGATAATATAACATTTACGCACTATTAGTGTATTAACTAATAGTGTAACATCCGCGTAATATTGTAACATCTGCGTACTATTAGCTTATTTAACAGATGGTGCTTAACTAGTTGTCCTATGCTAAAGACGTTACACAAACTCTAACTATGGAGGAAAAGGCGCTTTCATAAAACTATGGACTGGAAGATGATGTTTGGGGCCAGGCGGGAAGAACCACTGTTCTCCCTTAGTAAAGGTGTTGATGTTAAGGGTACATGCGGACACAAGAAAATAGCGTGGCCCATTACCAATCCAGTGGTTCTAAAGTAGCATGCTTACTCTCCTCGTTTCACTATTTCAGCTGATATGCGAATGAGGAAGCGAGTTGGGCTGAATATTATGTGGAGAGTACTCTGAAGGAAGGTAGACTAGTTCGTGGTGCGGCACAGAGCACAGATGTAGCTTGATGAACAAGTACTGCTGTTGCTAGTGCAGCTAGACCACGTGGTGGTGGCGCAACAATTAGAAATAAAAAAATTAAGCGTTTGGTGCTGGGAACGCAATACCATGGCAGGTACACAAACGTTAAAACAGCAGATCTGTTGGGCATGCTACACTATATACATTTAGAGCATACGAGCAGATTTAACAAAACATTATACAGCATCAGAGTTAACAAGCAATCAACAAAGCAGATGCAAAAACGCATGAAAGTTGTTTGTACCACTTGTCGCTACAATTCAATAACTACTGTTCATTGAGCACACTACACATGTAGGTCTTGGGATTTACGAGCAGAAGTCAAACAAACATGATATTGCTAAAGCAAGACAAAAAGTGTTAGCAGCTGATTCTATCGAGTGTGAAGAGAGTACACAGTTAAATTAGACAGGCATCAACACAAGACAATATATTAAAAAATATATAAAAAATACAACTGGCAATTAAACAAATAAAAAGCACTTACTGGGAGTGAGAGGGAGCAGACCAGGAGCACGTAGCAGCCACTAGTGAAACCAGGGATTTAAAGATGGCGCCCTGGGGAATTCGGGCCTTATGATAGGTTTGGGTGGAGCCGATAGGTGAAAGGAGGTGAAGAGTCTGCTGAGAGGGCAGGGTACAGCTAGGTAGTAGGGGCGAATTGGTGAGGTAAAACAGGACAGGAGGGTGGGAGGAGTAATAATGTGAGGACGAGGAGCTATGGGGAGGGGAGCTTAGTAGTAAAAAAGAGGGGAACTGAGGAGGGGGAATAGGATAGATATATCATGTATGGATAAGATATATGTGTTTGTATATAGTTATAGATATGATAGCTATGTGCAGTGTTAAAATAGGATAGATATCAGTGGTACAGATAAGATAGCTCATATATAAAGATAGGTGCAGATAGGATAGCTTTGTGCAGTGGTAAAATAGGGTGACAAGGAGGGGATACACCTAAGGAAGGTTGGCAGCAGGACAGTGTGAAAAACAATCAGTTGGTGGAGGTAAGAACTGAGGAAGGTAAGAAAGGTGGTCAAAGTGACTCTTGGAGTGCAGTATAAGGAAAACAAGGAGAAGACAGAAAGTAGGGGAAGAATGAATAGAGCTGAAGTTTAGCAGCTAGTATAGGGAGGGATGTTAAAACGTGGTTCAAAAGTGCAAGGGAAGGAGTGATGGAGTGTGATTAGGTAGATGGATAAACACTACCTTCTAGTGGATAGAACCTGAGTTCATAAGAGAGGAACCATTACTCAGAACGAATGGTGAAAGGAGGAAGGCAGGTCAGGTATAGAAAAATACACCAGGGGTGAGGCGGATTATTAGGGGAGCACCCGGTAGTAAGGGCAAGGCTGCAGGTGTCTCTGGTAGGGTCCCTTCACTAGCACCAGGCAAGTGATAGAACAATAGAACAATATAACAATAATCTCAGACCAAATGTGGTAGTGATTGTACCATGTTACATAGTTTTATTTTTGATTTCTTTTCCTCTAGCTCTCTCTTCTGGGAGAAAGAATAGGAGTGTCCCTGTAGGGAGCAGGCAAACAAGGTAAGCCTTACAATCCAGAGAAAGATCTTGGAGAATCCAGGAAGGCTGGGCCGGTAGGCAGAGCGGGCTTGGGAGAAAAGGCTGAAATAGTGGGAGTGAGAGGGAGCAGACCAGGAGCACGTAGCAGCCACTAGTGAAACCAGGGATCATTAGCTTAATTTGTAGAGCAATG
Organism: Protopterus annectens; assembly: GCF_019279795.1. Taxonomy (NCBI): domain Eukaryota; kingdom Metazoa; phylum Chordata; order Ceratodontiformes; family Protopteridae; genus Protopterus; species Protopterus annectens. Next base: position 306,836,851 of record NC_056726.1, read on the forward strand.
CTGGAAATCCTGTCCCTCAATGTTAATAAACAGTACAACTGATGCATAATAAGCTATCTGTTCATAACTAGACCAAAAACACTGTGCTTGCATGCATAACATGGCTTGAAAAAATACATTTGTTAAACAAGAGAGTATATACAAACTCAGTATAGTTTTAAATGTACGTTTATAGTCAGGGTGCGTTCTCTACCTTTGCAGGTTTTGAGTGCTGCACCTTGTAGTTTTTCTATATCTTTTCTTAGTGTATGTTTTAAATGATATCTAGACAACTGTTTTACTTATACATCCATTGGTGTTTACTAGGCTAATGACTACAAGGGCCTTTTTAAGCCTAGCTGTGCACCCCAAATCTCTGACAAGTTCTGGTACCCTTGATAAATGTTAGCAGGGGCTTGGGAGATGAAACAGTTACAAGCAGTAGCCTGGGAGATGAACCATTTACAGGCTGCCTATGTCCATTAGAGGCATAGGTGACAAACCAGGGATGACTTTCCTGTTCCCCATCCAATTGTCCAATTTACACTTGAACTGGGTTAGGGAGGAATACTGCTTCACATGGATGGGGAGCCTGTTCCAGAGACGAGGTAATCTCTGAGATACATGCCTGTTTCTCCAGCAAGTCCTATTTATATCACAGGCAAATTTAAGTAATTAGAAATGTAGTTGCTCCTCAGATTTATGGCCTATATTATATTAGCGAATGCTTGAAATTGGGAACGCTATATAATCGACCCAAGCAGTCCAAGAATGCAAAATGTTGAACACACATCATTTATCCGTAAGTAAAAAAAAAAAAAAAAAAAACACAAACCCACACACCCCCTACTTAAATATACCAACTCCGAGATAGGACCACAATGTAGAAAATGGCAAAGTCCCGAAAATGGCCCAGTGATTTTTTTTCCCTAGGAAAAAAAATATCGCTGTTCAGTACTTTTGGCATTTTGCCATTTCGCATAAACACGTTCAACAAAACAGTGTTTGCAACTTTAAGCATTTGCTTAAATAATAAGAACCGCAGATTTACATACAGTAAACTCTTAGCTAACCAGCACTCTCAAGCAACCAGCAATCAAAATATCAAAGAAATACAGTACAATTTTCATGTGTTGCACTTTCTGCTTTACCCCCGCAGAATCATACCTTATGTTTTTAGAGTTTTAAAGTTGTGAAAAGAAAGATAGGAATAAATTCTCTCTCTCTCCAACCTGAGAGCAAGTCAAATGAAACAAATAGTATAGGGTACAGTATTAGTCAGGCCTATTTTTAATAGTAACTCTCAAGCAACTAGAAACTACAATTATCCGGCATCTACCAATCCCCATGGGTGTCGGTTAACAGAGAGTTTACTGTACCTGTTTTCAGTAAAATCATCAGTGACAGGAGTATGTGCAGTGACTATGAATCACTAGAAAAAAATAGTTCTGGACTGGTGTCAATTCTTTGAGGATTTCAACATTTGGAAAGTTATGTAAAGACCCCTGCAAGAATCTGGTCCTGGGAGAACTGTAGAAATTGGTAAATGTGTCTGTTTATGAAAAAGATGAAAAGGAGAAGAATTTCGACAGCATAGTATTCTTTGTTAAAGCACATTTTTCCTTTGCTTCTAAATAAATTATTTTTTCTTTTGAATATTTTTACTACATAACATCAGGTCTGTTCTTACTTGGTGGAATAAATCTTTATATGCTTTTTTCATGTCTTTCCTTTTGTATATTAGTATAATATATTTCTAACACATTTTCTATTTTTTTCTTTGTAGTGCAGTATCTCTTAAGAAGAGAATAATCTCATTTTTTTGTATTTATTTGTCTTATAACTGTACTGCTTAAATCTTCCTCTCTAATGATGTTGCCTTTTCATTAGAAAACTAGTGGTTGAAAACTGCTTTTTACTTTAATGTGTATTAACATTTGTTAGCTATTATCAGTACATTTCTAGAATGCAATATAATCAATAACTATTTACCATCGATGGTGCTACAGGTAGCACACTTGCCATTGGAGCAGAAGATTGTAGATTCTATTCCCACACCAGGTACATTGATTACTGACACTATAGTACAGCATGGGGGGGGGGGATGCCACACTCCTAAGTGTACTGTCTTTCAGATGAGACATTAAACCGATACCCATCTGCTTGAGTTGGTAGTAGCTCAAGCGGATGTAAAAGATCCCACGGCACCTATCAAAAAGAGTAGAGGAAGTTCCCCTATGCCCTGGCCAAATATTCCCTAGTAGTATAAATATCACCTTGGGTCTCCCCTGAAAAGAGACTGTTAGTCTATTGGATTAACCTGGTCAACAAAAGATAAATAAATAAAAAATAAAATAATCCTGATTTCCACAAATTAAATGTTAATTCTGCACATATCACCTTCATAATTTAGAAATCACACTTTTCAGCAATTTTCAGGAACTCAATTCCATTCACATTTTTCTTCCCATCTACTGAAGATCTTTTCCTCAAGTAGCCAGAATAATCTGTAAATGGTCTCATTCAGGCATTCGAGTAGCTAACTACTAACAGTTTCCATGCTCCATTTTCTGAAAGCTTTTCTAAAATTATGTTACTTGAGTTTTCTCACAGCACTCTACTTTTGTGTACATCCCTGCGTTTTTGGTAGCATATCTATCCATCTGTCTGTTTAGCTATCTATTTATCCATATATAAGTGTGTGTATATAAATAAATATATATATATATATATATATATATATATATATATATATATATATATATATATATGTGTGTGTGTGTGTGTGTGTGTGTGTGTGTGTGCGTATGTGTGTGTGTATGTGTGTATAGATAGCTATAGATATACATACACACATCCCACTGCTACATTACAACAGTGAACAAGAGTAATCCAGGAAATTTGTGTCAGGTCTGGTATCTCACCTGTGACGTAGAGGGTGACAGGACTAAGGAGAAACAGAGTATAAAGGATTAGTCCAGATAAAATCACTTTACTGTAGCTACCAGATTCAGGAGACTCTCTCTCTCTCTCTCTCTCTCTCTCTCTCTCTCTCTCTCTCTCTCTCTGATGCTCTCCATGTAGGAGGAATAACACACCTTATTGAAGTTTCAAGTAGTTTATTCAGTGAAGTGGGTAGATGGAAGAGTGTTCATGTTCTAATACATTACTTTCAAAAAGTCAGTTATTTAAGTAAGCAATAATGCCCAACAGGATGTGTGCTAATATATAATTAACACCCGCCCAGGGGTGTTATGAAGCCTGATGCCACAGATGGCGGGCCTCTATGCCCCTGAAAGGGAATTAATTATACCCTGGAGGGCATTATTGCACTTAGAGAATGGTAAATAAAACACAACTGTTTTACGGAGAATCCATTCTCTCTCATACACATTCTCTTTCTGCTTTCACACCCATATACATATACACATGCAGTCTCCTCTGGTTTCATACTTGCATTCACTCACACAAGCATAACTCTCAATCTCTTAGCACAAAAAAATCTGGCCACAGCCAAAAATAATGGAGGGGCCAAGTCCCATAAATAAGGATACATTTTAAATATTGCTCTTATAAACTTAGAAAGTTGCTAGAAGAAAAGGTCTTGTATTACAGTGCATTTTCTGAAAGATATAAAGCTGGAAACTCAAATGCCTGTCATTATTTAGTGAATTCACTCCTTGCTGATTTGCCACAAGACTTCAGAAAAATACAAATTTTTATAAGAAACAGACAAAAAATATGAGGCAAAACACTGGACATTCTGTGAAAATAAGAGCTATTCACACAGGATCGCTCTCACTTTCTCTCTCGATCTCACACACACACACACACACACACACACACACACACACACACACACACACACACACACACACACACACACACACACTCACACTCACACACACACACACACACACACACACACACACACACACACGCACACACACACAGTCTCCTCTGCTTTCATACATGCATTCACTCTCTCGATCTTTCTCACAGACAGTCTCTTCTGCTTTTATACATGCATTCACTCACACAAGACTGTTCTCTCTCTCACGATCTCTCTCACACACAATCTCCTTTGCTTTCATACATGCATTCTCTCACACAAGCAGACAGAAACATAAGCATACTCATACACATACAAACATGCCCATACACTTTTATTTTTTTTAGATTCACTAAACAGCAAAAGAGCTGCTTAGTGAGTGTAAAGTAATGCTGGCTGTTATTTTTTTTCTGTTCAAGCTCCACGGCAGCTTGATATCCTGCTATAAAGTGGTTGACTTATCAGTGGGCATTACTTGGACATTAATACCCTTCTGGAGAACATTCATTCTCCAATCAAGGTGCTGATGAACAGTTTGCCCATTCTCTAAAGGTAATTACAGATAATGGTGGAAGGGTCCAAGGCAGATGACTGGAGGAAAATCTGGGTGACTGAAATACAAGGAGCCAATCTCAAAACTTAGAAGTTAATTCCTTATTTAATGACCCCTAAGGACCCATGAGGGTTTGCCATTTCAGTAGCTTGTGGAACCTCATTCTTAGTCAAAAGGCATACCTCTCAAACTCTTAGTTCAAGAAATCTGGATAAAGCCCAACAATATGGGGGCAAAGGCACAAAAATAAGAATATATTTTAAATATTGCTCTTAATAACTTAGAACGTTGCTAGAATAACAGGGTTTGTTTTAACATACATTTTCTGAAGGATTTGGAGTCTGAAACTCATATGCAGATGGCAAGACACCCATCCAAGTTATAGCCAGCTATAGACCCCCTCCATGACTCAGGACACCCAATCTTCTTACCTGGATCTACTTGACTCCATCAAGGTACCCTCTAACACCCTGATCCTTGGTGACTTCAACTACCCCACCATAGACTGGGTGAACTATTCCTGCACTAATGCACTCACTCAACGATTCCTTGACTTCTTCAATTCTAACACACTAGACCAGCTCATATCATCCCCCACAAGGGGAGATAACATTTTGGACTTGGTTCTCACCAACATGGGTGACTGCTGTACCACTCCCATAGTAAGTTCTTCCCTGGTGAGATTAGATTATCGGACTGTCTCATTTGAAGTTTTTATCCTACCCAATCCCCCCAACCATAATCAAGCCAAAAAAAATTTCTCAAAAGATGACTACAACTTCCTAAGGGAGGTTATCTGTAGCCTCACACCACTGCCCCTCATAGGATGCAGACAACTATGCTGAACAGTACACGAATGCAGTATACAACCACCTGTACAACTGCATGGACTCAGCCATACGCAATAGAACTAAAACCAACTCCTCAAGGAAACACAAACCTGTTTGGTGGACATCCTCTATCAACAGGCTTTACAACAAAAGGAAGAAACTGTTGTCCAAGGGTAAAAAGGAACATATTCCAAATTGGGAAAACCCCCTCCTTAGCCTCAACATGCAAATTAGATCAGTAGTGAAAGCCTCCAAAACCAATTATGAATCTAAACTAGCCTCTGAAACAAAGGTAAACCACAAAGCCTTCTTCAGTTACATCAGGAACCTCCATGGCAAAGCCTATGTTTGTTCCAAATTAGTACTTAGTATCACTTTCACCGATCCTGTTGATTTGGCCAACCTGCTAGCAGATAGGTTCAGTGCAAACTTCATCCCCCTGGCCCTCCCAAAGGCCCTTTCAACATCCCCGATACTTGCCCGCACCTCACATCTCCATAGATCAAGTCCTAAAGGCCCTATCCAAGGCAAAGAACACAGCTTCCATGGGACCTGATAGTATCACAGGCTGTATTCTGCACCATCCCCAGCAAGACCTGGCTTTGCCATTGAGCACCCTATTCAACCACAGCCTAAGTACAGGCTTCATTCCAGCAGAGTGGAGAACTGCCATTGTTATCCCCTTGCACAAAGGTGGTGCTACTACTGACCCTGAAAACTATCTCCCCATTAGCTTGACAAGTCTGATCTGTAAAGCCATGGATAGTATTATTATTGTGGATCTCATAAACAAGGGCATAGGCAATCTCCAAGCACTTGACACCACCCAGTTCAGATTCGTCAAGGGCAGATCTTGCCTTTTGAACCTGGTTGACTTCTTTGAGACTGTCACCAAGGTGCTGGATGAGGGGAAAGTCAGTGCATACAGCTTACCTTGACTTGGCCAAGGCCTTTGCCACAATCCCCCACTTGGGCATCATCGAAAAACTAACACAACTTGGCGTAAATGCCTATCTCATCAGATGGGTGGCCAACTGGCTCCCTGAAAGGACCGTCTACTGTTTGGCATCTACTTCTCAGGGGTCCAGACAAAGACAAAAGGCCTGTAGCTGATCAAGTTTGTGGACGACTGTAAGTTGGGTGCTGTTATTGACTCCCCAAATGATGTTATCATACTGCAAGAGGGTCTCACAGCAACTAATGACTAGTGCCAAAGTCATGGCCTCAAGCTAAATACAAAAAAAAAGTATCATCATACCATTCGGCAAAAACACAGCCCATAATGATTACCACATCAACAGCAACCCCTAAGGACACAACCTGTGGTGAGAGACCTGGGCACTCAGGTTGATAACAATCTCACATTTGACCATCATGTAGCACTGTTAGTCATAAAAGCCTTTTACTTGGTTCATTTTGTAAGTAAACAGATTGTGTTCAGAAAAAGGAGGTTGCTATTTCTTTATACTACTCCCTCATTAGGCCAATAATTGAGTATAACACCTGATTTGGTATGTACCTCTCCAAACATCTGCACCAACTGGAAAGGCCACTGAAATACCTCACAAAGAGAATCCATGGCCTCCAACAACTGTCCTATGTGGTCAGGCTCAAATCACTATCACTCTATTCGGTATCGTACAGATTGTGCAGGGGTGATCTGTGTCTCGCCTACAGGGCAATATCAGACCCTGCCCTACTAGAGATGCTCCATATCCATAAGTCTAACTCCTCACACATTACCTGCTCGAAAGGCCTGAATCTAATATGTGACTTCAACAAAACCTGCTGGAGAGACAGGTTTTTCCCCAAGAGGCTGCCCTGTCTCTGGAATAGACTTCCCATACATGTCAAACAGAACACCTCGCTGACCCTCTTCAAGTGCAACCTTTTTGATTGGATGGGAAACCACAAATCTGTCCCAGGGATTCCACCTCTGTCCCTCAATGACAGGGGTGATAGGTGCTGACTGAAGTTTCTTTTTGGGGATAAACTCTTGGTTAGGTTTGTAAGGACCCCAGGACCATTAGCCTAGTAACCTCCTATGAGCCTATGTATGTCATTATTTAATGACTTCAGTCTTCTGATTATCCCAGTGATTTGTCAAAAAAAAACACAAATTTTATGAGGAACAGATCACAAATATGAGCCAAAAATTTGGAACATAGTGCAAAAATCTGGAGATCTGAGAGGTATGTTAAAAGGTTTTATGTTTATTTTTAACAAACATAAAAAATGTTATTTCAAGCATCACAACACACCATGAACAACCACTATGGAAGTATATTTAAGAAAACACTTTTGCCTGAGCTTCATCAGGCACATCTAATAGAGTGGTTTACAGTTCATCATTGAAAATGCCTGCCTTTATGAGGCCATTGATAGGCTTTATTAACCTGTATGTAGCACATGCAATCTGAGAGTTTTTATAGAGTTCATGGATGTACACAAGTTAAAGGAAAATGTAAGCATAGTTTGAGACCTCTAATTATTTTGTATAGGCTTTCTGTGCCCATGGAGTAAAATCACCAAGTGGTGAACTGCAGACTATACAAAACCTTTACAAAAATCATTAGCTCAGATCTTCTTTGAACATAGGCAAACTGTGCCTGAGCTGTAAGGAATACAGCAGTGCAGAGTGGAGTCCTGGGATAACAATTTTCACTGTGCTACAAATTACAGAAATGTTGTTTAATATAGGCCAAGTGGCTAAAACATCCATACCTAGTGTCTGGAGGGGAATTCACAGTGAGGGGGAGAGTGCCCCTAGTCTCAGAGTATAGATCTATGATCTTGTTCCAGTCTAAGGTCTTCACTATCAAGCCTCTTCCTGGGTCTAGCAGCTTGTGAGAGCTCTTCCTTTCAGATTCTTCCTCTCTTCAGGTTCCAGGTAGTAAACTCATTGCAAAAGAGGGCTATATAGCTCTATACCTACATAGCAAAAGGGATGAAAACTGGGAGGGATCAGGAGGAAGAGCAGTTAACCAAGCTCCTATGACAGTGGGCGGTAACACGGGGCCACGGGCAGGGTTACGTGATATAAGAAGCTGATGTAATCAGTCTCTTGGTGTTGGCTGTCAATCAGACTAAGATAATAGTGTTTGGTCCCCTTTTCTCAACCCTAACTATAAATGGAAAACCCAAACAAATTGTAAAAAAAAACATTTTCAAACACCTGAAAGCTGCTCTTTAAGTTTGTACACATCATGAGATCACAAAAAACAGACAACTTGTACCTAGGGAAATTTAGTACTAATGTACAAAACTAGTATTTGGTCTCCTTTTCTCAATCAAAATACAGAAAGAAAACCAAAGTTCCAAATGAGCAGTAACAAGCATTTTCCTGACAGTTACTGTTTAGGTTTGTACATATCATGAGATAAAAAAGACTGATTTGCTTCCTGTGTTATTAGTTCAATCAACAGACAAACTGCACCAAAGCTGATACAGAGAGCTACAGATCTACTTTCTTAATTGGCCCTTTTTTATATTAACAGCAATAATTAGTCCATGAATTACTAATTTTATTCCAAGTTAAACAGTATGGGTATTTTAGCTATATGATTTATGGCTAGGGGATTGGTAGTTGTGTATGTATGTGTGGATGTGTACATTGTTAAGCCAGGGTATACCCACCCAGCGGAGCACCATGTGAGCAGAGAACCCCAGTGGTCCATCAAATAAGCCCATTAAAAGCTGACTGAAAGAGTTAAGCAAAGCGCGAGAGAGACAGGGAGAGAGAGAGAGAGAGAGGGAGAGAGAGGAGACAGAGACAGAGACAGAGGATATGATGGAAATGGAAGTAATTCAGGAGTCCAACAATCTTTGGGCCTCACCACTGGTGTTAGTTCCAATGAAAGATGGCAGAACTAGATTTTGTGTGGACTATACTGAGCAGTCACATAGAATCAGATGCTTCCCCTAAGCCAAAAACAGATGAAACCTTTGCTCCTGGGTGAGGTTAAATATCTAACTACCACTGACTTCACCAAGGGTTATCACCTTCTCAAGTAGATATCCTAGATCCCTACAGTCAGTGAGAGGTAAGCATTTGTGACACTTTTTGGGATATGTGACTTTACTAAAATGCCATTTGGAATTAAAACTGCCCCACCAACTATATAGAGGTTCATAGAGCACATCCTAGCATGAACAGGACATTATGTCCTTGCTTACCTGGATGAAAGCTTTCCACAGCCAGGCACAACCAGGACATATTCTACATATCAGGGAGATGATGGACAACTGCAAAGGGTATAGCTGACTGTTTAGGCCAACAAATGCCATGTGGGTATAGCAAAGATATCTTATCTGGGTCACAGAGTGAGCAGTGGTAGGATTAAGCCAGAGGATACTAAGGTCAGAACTATCTTAGCATGGCCTACACCTGCTACCAGGAAACAGGTGAGAGCATTCTGATGGACAGTAGGGTACTATAGGAAGTTTGTTCATTACCATAGTGTGACAGCCGCTCCTTTACAGACCTTACCAGAAAGAATGTACCAGAGACGTTTGTCTGGACTCCATATGTTGGCAGGCATTTCAAATCCTCAAAGAAGCCCTGTCTGTACCCATGTACTAGCTATTCTGCACTACAGTCAAGAATGCATTTATCCTTTGTTGACCAAAGGTGGTATTTCTATTACTAGGAGAAATTTGACCAGGGCATTGGAAAACTTCCCCTACTCTTTCTGTTACATGTCTTGGGATATTTTACATCCACCTGAGCTACCACCAACTCAGGCATATGGGACCTTGGTTTAACATAGCATCTGAAGGACAAATTCATTGTGCAGATAGATGCTTCCATCATGGAGAGGAAGGTGCACTTGTCCAGATTTCCTCAGAGGTAGAACAGTATAATGTTGTCTACCTGAGCTGTAGACTTTATCTCAGGTACGAATCATATGCAGCCATCAAGAAGGAGAGTCTTAACATAGCTGGGGCTCAACAAAAGCTACAGCCTTAACTGTGTGGCAGAAATCTCACCGTGGTGACAAACCACAGCTCTTTAAAGTGGTTAGGCAAAGCAAGTTGACAGAACAGAATGCTTATCAGACCAATTATCACCTTGTGATCCTATGACGACTACACTGCATAGAAGTGGTATTGATAACGCCAAAGTAGATGTTCTGTCCAGGAAGTGAATGAGATAGTGCACCAAAAGAGGGCACCCTCATCTCAAGCTCTGTTTCTTTTGAGGGATGCCTTGAAAAAACTTGCTTGAAGCAGATGAAATGTGATGCCATGGTAAAGAAAACTTATTTAAAATGTGATATATGTATTTTGCTTCTTCTTTTTTTTTAATTCAGACTATGACACATTTATAAACTATTTTTAGGACTGGAAAATATGCAGTAGAAACTGCATTGTAAAACTGCACTGCTAAAATGTCCTACCAGTAATACGAAAATTGTATTTGTTCTTTTGTGTAATACATAAAATGATCAAACACTATAATTCTATTCTGGAAAGTGCAGTTTAACAGGAAAAGAATGATGGCTTGCCAATAATTGTAGGAAGGTTGAAAAGGTGAATCAAAGAACCTCTGAGCCCAGAGCTGTGAAAGAAGCAGTTACTTATGCAAACAGTTATTAGACTTGTGCAAAATCCTGTTTGCTACTGTGTGCGAAAGCAATTAGCTCAGAGGATTCAGGCCCTGAGCTGTTAATATTCTATATCTTGTAGCCCAAAGTACAAGGTTTAATACTATCCACCTCAGTTTGTCTACTGGGTGACTCTGAGCAAGTCACTTAACCAGAATTTGCTCTTTGGTCACCCCAAAAAAGGAACATGTGTCTCGTGGGTTTATCTGGTTAATAAATGTATAAAATTAACAAAACAAAAAATAAAATTATATAAGGCAATGCAAACAGGAAAAATAATTTATTGAAATATCTATGAAAATCTTTCTTCAAATTGGACTTGGATGATAGAATGGATACTCACAAATTTACCCCAGAATAGAGGGGGTATGGTTTAAGGGTGGGTACTGGCAAGGCATAAAATGGTAGTATATCCTATGATCGTATGAAATAATTGATTTTATTACTCCTGGTTCCTATAGAATAGAAATTATAAGCTATAATGTGTAATTTGAGTTAAGTATAAACAATTATTCTTTTCAGGAGGCCTTGGTGAGTCAACATTTAGTAAGTTATTTAGTTAGTTATTACATTTTGTACACCAAGCAAATGGGCTGATTAATTGAGCCTTTTCATCCACAATCTGAGCTCAAAAAGCATAAGATACATTAGGATCTTACTTTTTAACAATGTCATATACAGAATGAATAACTGTTAAAATTCAGTTAGATAGGATAAGATTAAGAAAATCCAGTCATGGTGCATTGGCAGAAGTACAAATAATAAATACAAGCCAAGATAAGCATAAAATATACCACAATCATGCATTAAATAGATAAACATATACTTGTATACCTACTCATATAAAATGGTACATTATAAGACTGAGAAAAGTTTCTTAAATGTATTCTATTATTTATTATATGGGGTGGTACGTTACTTGACTGTTGTGGTAGCAGTCGCAGGTAGATTCTATAAAGAGATGATCTTTAAGTGTATTTATGAAGCTTTTATTGATTTCTAGGTTTTTGAAGTCAGTAAGCAAGTATTTCCAAGTAACAGATCCCAGTCTACAGAAGGCCATCTCATCTCCAGTAATTTTAAATGAAGGGTTTACGAGATCAGTAGGTTCATAGGTTCAAAGGTAGGTACTAGGCTAATGCCCCTAGGGCCTGTACAAGCCTAGCCAAATGGTACCCTGGCTTTTGCCACCCAAGAAAATGATTTTCCTGTGCCCCTGTCAAGCAGAGCCACAGAAGTGATCCCCGAGGTAAATTTCCTATCTCCCATCCAATCATCAAGATTTTTCTTGAAGAGTGCTAATGAGGAGCTTTGTTTGATATAGATAGGTAGTTTGTTCCAGAGTATGAGAAGTCTCTAGGACAGAAATCCATCCCTCCAGCATGTTCTGTTTATTGTGGTGACAAGGTTTAGGTCCCTAGAGCGTGTAGCTCGGAGGGATTGGGATTTCTTTACGTGGAGCATGTCCAACAGCTCTGGGTTTGACATAGCTTTGTATGTTAGGCAGAGCTCACCTCTGAGTAGGCGAGATGCAACAGAGTAAAGCTGGAGTTTTTTGAGACGGTCTGCGTAGGGCATCTGTTTGAGGTTGATAATCCTCTATGTGAGGTATTTCTGTGGCCTTTCCAGTTGTTGTAGATGTTTTGTGAGGTACATACCAAAAGGGGCATTGTACACTATAATGGGTCTAATGAGTGATGAGTAGAGGGGAACAATGACCTCTTTTTTCCTGGATGAGAAACCTTTTGTGATGAGGTGTGCCACGTAGAAGGATTTCCTGACTACTGTGGCGATGTGATTAGCAAAGGAGAGACTACTGTCCACCTGTGTCCCCATGGTATCTTATCACACTTTCGGTGTTAAGTAGACTACCGCCTATGTGATAGTTCATGGGTACAGAGTTTTTACCAAAAGGGATGACAATGCACTTTTTGGCATTGAGTTTGTGGCCATGGCTTTGACACCAGGTATCTGTCTCAGTGGGGCCCTTTTGTAGGATATCCACATCATTAGGAGTTTTGATTATGGCTCCTAGTTTGCAGTCATCTGTGAACTTTGTTAGCCAAAGACCTTCTGTGTTAGCCTGTACTTCAGAGAAGTAGATACCAAACAGGAGAGGACCTAGGGCTGAACCCTGTGGTACTCCACTTGTCACTGGTCTGAAGTTCTATTTAGAGTCTGCTAGTTTCACAATGTGGGTTCTGTCAGTGAGCCAGTTGGCAACCCATCTTATGACATAGGGATTTATACCTAGTTTAGTGAGTTTGTCTATAATTCCAGAGTGGGGGATGGTGTCGAAAGCCATGGTGAGGTCTAGATAGGCTGTGTGAACCACCTTACCCTCATCTACGGCTTTGGTGACAACTTCAAAGACGTCTGTCAGGTTTAGGAGACATGATCTGCCTTTTACAAACCCGAACTGGGTAGGGTCCAGAGTTTGGAGATTACTAATGTCATTGTTTATAAGTTCCATGATGATATGGTCCATAGCCTTGCAGACCAGGCTCAACAGGCTAATGGGGCAGTAGTTCCCGGAGTCCGTGGTGGCTCCCCCTTTGTGGAGTGGGATACCCGTTGCTCTGCACCATTCAGTGGGCACAAAGCCTGAGGTGAGGCTATGATTGAACATGGTACTTAGGTGCGGTGCCAGTTCATTCTGTAGTTCATGTAGAACGCAGCCTGGGATGTTGTTAGGTCCCATGGATGCTGTGTTCTTGGCTTTGGAGAGTGTGTTTTTTACCTGTGCAGCCATGATTACAGGTACTTTGCATTCTTCCAGTATAGAGATGGGCCCTTTAGGGGATGAGAGAGGGATAAAGTTAGCACTGAACCTATCTGCCAGGATGTTGGCAATATCAGTTGGTTCTGTATATTTAGTTTCTGTGTGCTGTAACTCAGAGGTGATCTGAGTGTTGCCATTGAGATTCTTGACATAGCTATAGAATGATTTGTGGTTGTCTTTAGAATCAGTGGTGATTTTGTTTTCGTAACTAGCTTTGGAGGATTTGATGGGGTATCTCAGCTTCTTACTGAGGCTGACCACAGCAACAACAGTTTCTTTCTTCTGTTGTAGAGTTTGTTTATAGCAGGGGAACACCAGATTGGCTTCCTTTTTTTGGAGGATAGCATCTTGGTTCTGTTAGGGATTGCACGATCCATGCACTCATGTAAGTGCTTATAAAGTGCAATTGTATAGGATTCAGCAGTTGTATCTCTATTGTCCGTCAGCATTGGTGTCGTGAAGTTTGCCACTTCTGTCTTAAGAAGCATGAAGTTGGCTTTGGAGAAATGTTTTACAGTGGTTTCCCTAATGGGGGGTGGAGGTGGGATGTGGATGTCTAAGGTGATTTGCTTGTGGTCAGATCTGACCAACGAGGAATTGACCTCCGGTGTGGAACATCGGTTGCCCATGTTGGTAATGACCAGGTCTAGGATATTGCTGCCCCTGGTGGGGGTGCAGATAAGTGGATCCAAGGCATTGGAATTTATGAATTCCAGAAAACGTTGAGCACAAGAGTTGGTACATTTGTAGTTTTCCCAGTTAATGGTGGGGTAGTTGAAATTGCCTATTATTAGGGTGTTAGGTCGTACCCTAATATTTTCCATTTTATCAAGAAATGAGGAGTGGGAATCCTGGGGCATGGTGTGAGATCTGTAGCAAGCTACAATTTGCATTGCGGTCTTGCCCAGAGTTAGTTGCATTTGAATAATCTCAGATGCATTATGCTAAGCAACTAGCCTGGAGGTGTGGATATCCTTAATGAATATGGACACGCCTCCACCTTTAGTGCTTCGGTCCAGGTTAGGTGGCCGAAAGGCGTGGTATGAATTATAGCCTGGTAATGCAGGGGTGCTCTCTGGAGCCTTGAACCAGGTCTCTGTCACTGCACAGATGTCGATGTGCTCCATTTTAAAGAGTGCCTTGAGTGAGTGCATTTTGAAGTTTAGACTTCTAGCATTAAGTAGCATTACCCTCAGATTTTACTTGCTTGTACCTGTTACTGTGGTGAATTTGTCATTTGAATCTTGCCTAAAAAAGGCACTATAGGGGTGGCAAGAGCCTACATGCATTATGTAGCCGATCCTAGCACCTGACAGGCAGCTGACAGTAACTTTCTCCTTGTTTAGCCTAGTGAGTGGAACATCAGTGTGCCTGACTATAGAGTCACCTATGACTAGAGTGTTGGGTACGTTGTTATGCCTTATGGGCTGTGGTTGAGTGGCACACTGAGTTTGTGTCTATGTGTCATTTGGGTTGTGTTGGGGGGGTGGAGGTTGCTTGCGTTGCTGCTTTGGAGGTCCCTGTTGCTTGGGTAGATTTTTTTTGAGAGCTTCCATGAATGTAGGTGTGTGTTTTGTGTTTCTATGTGTGTGTTTTGGTGGTGTAGGTTTTGAGGGACTATGTGATGAGTGTTGTGTGGTGCAAGTGTTTACCTTCTCCTTTTGACTGTCTAGTCCAGTCTTGGGGGAAGAGAGCTTTGCTTCCAGTTTGGTTACATAAGTGCATCTCTCACAGGTTGTAGTGTTGGGTGGTAGGAGGAGAGGGTTGTCTGTGTACATGAGGCAATTGTTGCATTGCCCCAAGATGCCCAGATTCATCAGGTAGACAGGAGAAAACACCGGGAGCTGACCCTTAGACATGCCTAGATAGGTGCTTATTTATTAAGTACTAAAAACTGTTTTCCTCTAGACAAGTGAGGAAAGTTGACTGATGTAGTAATTTGTAGCTTATTTAGTGCTTACAATGAGTTCTGAACAAGTGCTGAGCTCAAAGAAACAGATATGAGTACTGAAAGTAGAAAGCTGGCTAGTTCTAAGAAACAAAATTAAGCTAGAAGGCTTCCCTCCAACACAGAAAGGATTGGGGGCTCAGAAGCTTACAAACAGTCCAGGATACAGCAAACCTGCATCTGGACTAGACAACTTATAGGAAAGGCAGGAAACAAGCTTAGAAAATATATATATATTTTTGTAAAGTGGAAAGGGGAAAGGAGGAGCAGAAGCTAACTGGGTTGGCCTTCTCAAATGTTCTCCCTGGAACAGGTAGAATGAGGTAATGACACTAGACTAGGAGGAGTGTCCCAGATCAAATTTACAGTATGGGGTGAGCAACTGCAAAGCCACCAAGTATAAAAACAGGATACCAAGAGGGAGGGAGAGTGGGAAACAAAAATCCGAACAAACAAACCCAACCAAATACTTAACAATTGTAGAAAATTCTACTTAATACCTCACACACCGTGAGTAAAATAAAAGTGCTATAAATAACTCAGAAATAAGCAAAAAACGGGATACTTAATGTTATATATCACAGATTAGTTAGCTCAGAGCCCTTCCTCCGACTTCCTCCGATTAGCTCAGTGTGAAACTACAGAAACAGTCACAAGTTAACTTCTTAAGTAACAAAGTTGAAACCTGAAACAACTTTAAAAAAAGCTTGAAAGAACCAATGAGGTGCTTACTCCAAGGCATAGTCCAGGGAACCCCAGTCAGCCAATGACCACAAACAATTCACTCTCACTGAAATACTATACTGGCTTTGGCTAAGCTATGATGGCCTGGGACATGTGCTCAGACACACAGCCTCTACTAACAAACAACTAGGCCCAAAACACAAACCTGAGTATGGACAATGCTACACTACCAACACTACTTAGGTAGAAAAAACTTCAGAAATGTTTAAAAAGATAAAGGATCAAGGAGACTCTAGAGAATGCTTTTAAATGCAAACAAGTTATATGATACACTCCTAGCAGGAAATCAGAACAAACAAACCCAACCAGATGCTTAACAATTGTAGAAAATGTTACTTAATACCTCACACAGTGAGTAAAATAAAAGTGCTATAAATAACTGAGAAATAAGCAAAAAACAGGATACTTAATATTATATATCACAGATTAGTTAGCTCAGAGCCCTTCCTCCGATTAGCTCAGTGTGAAATGGCAGAAACAGTCACAAGTTAACTTCTTAAGTAACAAAGTTGAAACCTGAAACAACTTTAAAAAAAGCTGGAAAGAACCAATGAGGTGCTTACTCCAAGGCATAGTGCAGGCAACCCCAGTCAGCCAATGACCACAAACAATTCACTCTCACTGAAATGCTAAACTGGCTTTGACTAAGCTATGATGGCCTGGGACATGTGTTCAGACACACAGCCTCTACTAACAAGCAACTAGGCCCAAAACACAAGCCTGAATATGGACAATGCTATACTACCAACACTACTTAGGTAGAAAAACTGCAGAAATGTTTAAACAGATAAAGGATCAAGGAGACTCTAGAGAATGCTTTTAAATGCAAACAAGTTATATGATACACTCCTAGCAGGAAATCAGAACAAACAAACCCAACCAGATGCTTAACAATTGTAGAAAAAAAAGTAGCATAGCTAGAGTGGGGCATTTCTGGCCAAACTTGAGTGCTGTAGTACTTTGTGTATTATCTGAACTGTAGCAACTGCTTGCTACAGTTTAAAGTATTTTTTTAGCACTGCAGCACTCTGTGCAGGCAGGGTATAAACTGTAGTAAATGTTTGCTCCATTTGTAGCAAGCAGTTTTCTACAGTTTAAAAAGAAGATATTTTTTTTTTTTTGTAAATTAAAACATGAGCAGTGTAGTACTCTGTGCAGGCAGGGTATAAACTATAGTAACTATCTGCTACATTTATAGCAAACAATTTGCTACAGTTTAAAAGAAGACATCATTATTTTTTTTACAAAAACAGGACCTGAATGGCTGGGGGGGGGGGGGGGGTCATGTATCTAGCCATCTGGTTTTCTCTTCAGTGGAACAGCTCGGGGGTGTAGGTCTATGTGTAATAAGCCAATCACTTATTACAGTGAAGTCAGTGAAGTGCTTTTTTTTTTGCTCTTTAGTTTAAGAGCTAAGAAGGTGGGGCAATGGTTCATTGTACTGGCCCAAGGCACTGGTGGAACCGACTCTGCTTCCATACTAGATAAAGAATTATTGTCTTATGTACTTCTGAGTTCATAAAGGTTGTCTTATAAAAGCAACTTCACTCTTAGGGAGGCAGTAACCATGCTTTAGAACCTTATAAATTAGAACACTTACAAGAAAAGTGACCCTATGAAGCACTGAAAGCCATTTTGGATACTTTAATAAATTATATTGTGTATCTGAGGGTGTACTAATAAAATGTATCTGCAGATTTAATTTTCGGCAATCTGCTTTGTATTACTATTTTGGGCTGACTGCATAATGAGAAAAGGAAGGAAACGGACACGTTCTAACTTGGGTATTAAAATATTTTTGGCAATGACCTTGTGAGTAGTGGGTGAGAGGAGGTGAATGACTTTATAACATAGTTTTAAATGAGCAAGGACGTAGTTACAGTATCTGTATGTGTGGTAAAGTAGAGAGTAGGGGTCAGATATAATACCTAGGTAACTACTGTTCAGTGACATTAGAATTCATGTTTCCATTAAGATCTGTGGGTTACTTCTTGTGTGAGGTGAAAACTGTGACATTAGTTTCCTTAAGGTTATTTAGTTGCTTGTTTAAGGTGCACCAGGTGCATAACTGAATAAAGGTTTCCTGTAATTTGGTTTGCAGTTGAATGTGGCTTGTACTGCATTGCAAGAGCAGTATATCGTCTACATTCATAGCTAATTTAAGATTTAATAGTTCTGGGGAAATCGTTAACAAAGATGTAGAAGAATACAAGACCTTGCACAGAACTTTCTAGTACACCTGTGTTTAGTGTACCAGCAGTAGAGGATGAGACATTACAATAGACCTGGAAGGTTCTGTCTTTCAGATAGTTGCTAAACCAACTAACAATATTAACACCAAAATTGAGTGTTTTGAGTTTATTGACAAGAGGTATATGGTCGACTGCTTCAAATGACCTTGTTGTGTCAGAAAGAGACCTGCAGTAAAGAGTCTCTCATTCAGGTTGCAATAAATGTCAGTGGCAATAATCATGGTGGTGAATGTACTGAAAGCATTGTGAAAACCATGTTGTCCATCACATAACAGGCATTAGCTGTTAATATGGTTAAGTGCTTGTTTATATAACAGTTTTTCAAATATTCTGATAATAGGGTACATTTTAGAAAAAGGTGTGTAATCCTTCAAACCATTAAGAAAAGTGACTTTGGGTAGTGGGATTATAACTGCATGCTTCAATACTGATGGGACACTTCATGAGGAGAGAAAAAGACAGGCTATAGTTAGATTTGAATTCTGAATTGTTAAGTTTAAGTAGAAGAGACTTGGCCTATTTTACTTAAATTTCAGACAAGTGAAAGGTTGCTGCATACGAGGTTAGAGGGTATAAATGAGGGGATGAAGATTCCTATTTTACACTGGTGGGGAATACAATTGTTTGAAAAGCTTTAAGTTATGTCATTTATAGTAGATTGCAGAAAGCGGGCATAGTCATTAACAAATCAATGTTACTGATTCATTTTTTAGTAGCATGTCCAGCATTTTATTTCTTTGTTAAAAAAGATTATGTCTATAGCAGTTTGCTCTCTCTTCTAAGGAACATGGCTTTTGCAATATTGAATGAAGTTCTTTTCCTTTCTTTAGACTCAGAAAAGTTTGCTGCAGCCTAGTATTGCAAGATTTCCTTTTCCACTTCTTCAATGTGGAACCTCTAGGTTTAATTTTATTTTTAATATCCACTGTAAGTTATGGACAGCTCTGTGACCTAAGCCTTTTTTTGTAAGTGTGTACAGTGTATCCTGAATTGTGGTTAGTTTTGAGTTAAAATGTCTAAACCAATGGTGAAGTCAGTCATAGCATACAGAGGAGACCAATCTATACCAGTGAATAGGGTGTCCAAATTTGGCAAATTATTATTCGGAAAAGATCTTCCTTCAGTTATTTAAGATGTTTTTTATATGACCTAAATGACCAAATGCATTCAATGGGTGAGTTATAACTCAGAGCATTTGACAGCATTTCAGTGTGAAGGCACATATTTTATATGCTGGTTATTATTAAGTCAAGTGTGGAGCAATAGCTGTTTCTTGTATCAATTCAAGTAGGGGGCTGCATTATTAGGGATAGGCTAAATTGTTGCAACATTTTGTTCTGAGGAAAAGTCTTCCCCAAGAGTATTGATATTGAAATCACCAAGAATTACTGTACTGTAGCTGCTCTGATGGCGTAGACAGATAACGTCCTGACTATGGCCCAGGTGACCCAGGTTAGGTTAGCAGCCTGGGTAATGAACAGAGTATCAGGGAGGGATGGGCTTATACTTCCTTGGGTGGGTGGGTCAATGGTCTCATAGGCATTTATGGTGACAATGCCTGGTGGAGACTAAGGACGTCATATGGTAGGCATGCCTAAATGGGGAAATAGGGTGGAGTCGTGGCTGAGCTGCTGTGGAGGTGGAAATATATGCCACATGTTTCCATTGCATGCCCATCCCCCAGGCATACTAATGGGACCACAAGAGAAGGGGGGAACAAGTAGGTCACAAAATGCAAAAAGAACCTTAACCTCCCCCAAAAGAGATGCTCAGACATGCCAAACTTTTGGTTTCCTCATGCCATGACCGGCCCCAGCATACCAGATTAAGTCTGTGGGGGGTGGCAATGAAGATAGCTGGTAGACTCAGCATTAGTAAGTGCCAGGGAGCTGGGCCAGTAATCATGAAGGACAGGAGGGAGAGTAAAGAGTGAAAAAAAAGTAATTTCTGTATTGTTATGTACACCTTTAGGGAACCTATTTATTAATGTTATTTGTAAAACAGAGACAAAGGAGGATGGAAGGATGAAACCTGCTGTATTCCACACATGAGTATGTCCATCTAATGTGATATGTGAGAGCAGCCAATTGGGAATGCTATCATCTGTAATTAGAGAATTAACACAATCAACAATGGTAACCGAGGCAATTTTTTTTGGTTGTTGAGAATTAAAACTCTGACACCACATAGTTAGCCTTGTCTGTTGTCATTCCATACACACATCTCATATGTCTGTCATTCATTTGGTAAGATAATACAAATGTGAGAAATGCAAATGAGTCACAAAAATTGAGCAACAGCACAAATGTGTAATTGCTTATTTGTGAGAATCACATTTGGTTGAATTCAAGCTTTATACTGTGTAGGTATGTGGGACTAAGCAGGAACATGGATGTTTGACTGAAAAGGTGGTGGTTCTGGAAATGTACAAGCCTAAGATATAGAAGGTCATGTGTATGTATCAGTATTAGAGGTTTAGGTAAGGGGATAGATTTAGTGTTGTGCCTGATTGGTGTTGTGGGTGTTCTGTGCCCTTTTGTCTTAATTAGTTATATTATTAGGTAAAGGGGTTTTGTAATATGTGCTACCCTAACACTACCTGCACTTCTAACCCTACCCTCTACCCCTAACCATACATATTAAATTACTAAAACCCTTTCTCTAATGCTGCACTATTCAAGCAATGTTTGATCTGAGTTTTGTAGCTTGGGTTTATTGACAGTGGAAGAGAAGCTGTCAATATTTTGTCATTCTCTGATTTTGTGCATCTTGCATTTGTATTTTCTACCAGTAATGAAATAATGATATATATATATATATATATATATATATATATATATATATATATATATATATAATGATGTATATATTAATTATCTTGTATAAAAGTAGAGGACAGCAATCATTTCACCAGGTTTCTTTTATAGCAAGAATATCAGGATTTTCTGATAACACAAATGCTTCAAGATTGCACCCTTTATTATTATGGCTTCATGTATTAAGACTGGCATGATAAGTGGCTGGGCTGTGTCATTGATGGCTGAATTGAGATGCTCCTGGGTTTGACTGAATACTCCTGAATGTATAAGTCTGAGTAGGACATGGTGGACGTTTGAGAGAAGATCCTTAATTTTTGGGGTGAGGATTGGTTACCTGTGATGACATATGGTTAGCTAGAGAATTTCTTTCCTTGTAAAATAGTTGAGATCTATTGTTGGCGACAGTTCGCAGGCTGTATATTCTTACTTGGCAGTAGTGTTGTTGGCGACAGTTAGCAGACTGTATATTCTTATTTGCCAGTAGTGTTGTTGGTGACAGTTAGCAGACTGTATATTCTTATTTGCCAGTAGTGTTGTTGGCGACAGTTCGCAGACTGTATATTCTTATTTGCCAGTAGTGTTGTTGGCGACAGCAGACTGTATATTCTTATTTGCCACTAGTGTTGCTGGTGACAGTTAGCAAACTGTAGTCTTATTTGCCAGTAGTGTTGTTGGCGACAGCAGACTGTATATTCTTATTTGCCAGTAGTGTTGTTGGCGACAGTTCACAGACTGTATATTCTTATTTGCCAGTAGTGTTGTTGGCAACAGTTAGCAGACTGTATATTCTTATTTGCCAGTAGTGAGTCTGTGATGTAGGGCTCCTAACATGAATGGGAAAGTGGGAGGGTATCTGTAATTAGCAGACTGAACGCTAAAGTGACAGAATTGGAGACCGCGTGCTAATGTTAGTGCTGGGAGTTGAATATTGGCTTTATAAATAAGTCTTCAAGATTGTTGGGGTTAGAATTAAGACTGAGTTGGGGAGTGGATGGAGACAGGTAATCTACCAGAGGAGTAGTAGAGAATATAGCAGAGGACCTGTAGTGTGATAGAGGTGGAATAATGGAGAGAAAAGCTAGGTGAGAGTTAACTACAGTAACCAGTGCAATGGAGTCTGGAAAGGTGGGTAAAAGAAGCAGCCCGGCCTAACTACTGCTGAGGCTATAAATGCAGTCTTATCACACACAATTAAAAGTATAGAAAGAAAACAGGACAGTTTAGTTGATCAGCTACCAAGGCTGTGTTAAGAAATGAACTGAAAATGCTACCTTTCTGTAGCCGAAGGTATGAGTTCAAATCTATCTATCTATCTATCTATCTATCTATCTGAAAAGAGGATATAATTTGGAACTGTAGGTTGTCAATCTGCTGGAATCTGCCTCTAATCGTCCAGATCACGTAGCACATTACTATTTTCTGCTTACTATTATCTTATAAGGGTATAGATCAAAAGTGGCACAGCAAACTAGTGTGCTGGTCTCTAGCCATAGCTATGGTAGTGGCAGTAAGCTGTGGGTAATTGGGCATTTCTACCCAAATTCCATGGGAAGTGTGTGTGTGTGTGTGTGTGTGTGTGTGTGTGTGTGTGTGTGTGTGTGTGTGTGTGTGTGTGTGTGTATGTAGTTACCATAGGTAAAAGGCACTGGAGGGCACTGACTCTAGTAGGCAGAGTAGTAAAAAAGGGACCTAGGGTGTTTAGCCAAAGACTTGGTTTGTTTACTTGTCAGTGTGTATTCCTAATCTGAGAGCGAATACTGGCAGCCCATACCCAGGACAGTGGTGGATATTCTCTGCATGCTCTTAGGACCAGGTAACCTTTGGTGAAATAGTTAGTCAATCAGATTTGTAGATTTCTGTGTACTTTCATATTTGAACCTGTTGCACACCAGTGGTGTGACTCAAGAGACCATTCTTCTGGTGGCCATCAAAGCTATTTGTGGCAGTGGACAAATCCAAGGATCACAGCTCCATCATGTCATTTGGTCTGCAGTAATGCGATTCAAGTCCCATCAGTGACAAGACAGTCATCAGCAGTTATTATGCATGTGGTCTCAAAGACTATCAAGGGGTCTAACCCATTTCCAAATTATCCCAGAGCACTCACTGGTTAAATTAGCTGCTTTGCGACAGCCATTAAGCAAAAGGAGGTGGGAAGAATCAAGCTATGAACTTTAGGAAACAGCATATTAACAGTTCCTAACTTTAATTCTCTTTACTAACTGCTCAATGCACTTCATAGACATATGTGCTTCCAGACTTATTTTTTATATGTCTGGCAGACAGGTATATGTTTGCCTTACAGATTAAAATTTTGGAAATTACAATGGACAGTTATAGGAGCTTTATTTGGAGGAACAGATACTATGTGTTGACTCTACCTGCAGCTATGAGGATGGATGCAGTACTATACAAGTGTGTGGCAAACAGTGTTTAGTCTACTTTCCTAAATATTTAAAACCTAAAACAGGGATTCACATAACATAAGGATAACAATAGTGCAGGCATGTGTATAGATATTCAGAATGTAATGGCAACAAAATAACCCAGAGTATCAAGGAAACCTGCCCCTCTACAAGCCTGGCATTATTTATGATGAGGCTATGGCCTGTGCAAACTGTATGGCATCCTATACTGTTCAGTTAATCGTTCCTATGGCTACATGTGTGTATCCTCTTCCCTTCAATAGTGGTGGACTGCTGTGTCACCTGTTTTTCTCCTTATGTCCTTTACTGTTGCCTACAGGGATAGCTGCTTTATCCTATATGTTCATGAAAACTTTAATGCAACAAGTGAGTCCAATCTAGAGTGCATGTACCAACCAGTATCAAGTAGACTGATTTTCTATATTCTGTATAGCTGTATTATGGGATATCCCTCAAAGATATCCTTTGACTGTAGTATGATATTACATTACCCATTTATCTCTGTCTCCCTATCTGACCTAGCAGTCTACAGCCTCTAGCTATGTGTCAGGTGTTCATATGTGTCTGCTTGTTTGGAGGGCAAGTGAATGACAGGGGCTGGGCAATTACAGCCCTACAAAAATGTCCTGTTACAGACACTCAGCTGTCAGGAGTGGCGACTGTTGGGAAGAGGGGGATGTTAACCAGCTGTTTCAAAAACGTGTGTGGGAGACAGTGGCCCATGATATAAATGCCATTGGGATCACATTGAAATAGTACAGAGGGATGACTGAAACTCACTCAATAACAAGCTTTGCTCTGCCAAGACAAATAGATGTTCCATTGCAATGAAAAGTTGGCCATGGGACACCTAACAGCAGCAGCTTAACAGAGCCAAAGGAGATTTTGTTTTCCCTGCATGGTGAAAATTGTACAGGAATCAACCTTGGAGGAGTGGACATTGACATCAGGATGGATAACCTCCACACTTGTCTGTGGATGATGCACCAGGTCTATATTCTGTAAAGCAGAAATTGTATCTACAGATCATAGACTGACCATAGTGTATTTTTCATATGGTTTGCTACAGGAACATCTGGTATCTAGCCATGTCAGGGTAGTAGTCTAGGTAGGTCAGGACTGTGAGGTATATCTTGCATCTGATATGGATATATCCATTATAGTGCAGAACTGCAAGAGTGCCTGTCACTAGTTTTTGTCATAGATGGCCCTTGACATGCAAGTGCCAGTAATGATAAAAAAAGATATGCCAAATAATCACCCATGCACAATCTGCTGGAGCCAGTTCAAAATGGAATAGATTGCTGTCATGCACATCCTAAACTAAGAGTTTTCCCAGTTACCCAGCTCAGACAACAGTTCTATGTGGACACAGAATCTGCAAACATAGTACTGATGTGTTTCATGAGATCACTAGTGACATATCACTTCCAGATCCACCATTACGTCCTGTCTGTCAGTGTTCTCCAAGGTCAACATAGGGTATGTACCTGTGATGGACATGTAGGGGGCCATTTCATGGTTCACAGTCCTTTCTTGCATTTAATTGTATACAACATTCTGTCATCCCATGTCATGGGAAGCCATGACATGAACCCTCCACTGACAGATCATATCATCAGTTGACTCTGACTAGGTCAGGGTCCTGAAGTATCGCACCAGTCCTCCCATGGCATCCAAAGTTCTGTGTGTGTGTGTGTGTGTGTGTGTGTGTGTGTGTGTGTGTGTGTGTGTGTGTGTGTGTGTGTGTGTGTGTGTATATATATGCATGCTTTTAGTGTTATAATGCAGTTTGGACATTCTCTGTGAGATCTACACAGCCATCATTAGCCAGGGCTCCAGCAGCTATCCAGTGTCACTTGCAACAAAGGGTAACATTTGGGTAGATCCTCAAGCCTCTAATAATCAATGTGTCAAAACAAAATAATATCCTCTTTAAATTGCTGTAGATACTGTTGCCACTATGCCTTCCACTATATTTTTCTCAGTAATAAATGTAAATAAAGGGCTCCAGCAAATTAAACTGGATATAGCTGGCTCCAGGTTTTAAATATTATCACCTATTGGACAGTTTGGGCAGGTGCAGGATTCTAAATTTACCTTTTAGAATATCATCACCTTCACAAGTGTTTCAAATAGCTGTAGCTAGAATGATTGAAGGCTGTAAGGTGTAATCAACATAATATTTGATCCTCAGTTGTGGAGACATACCAAGCAGGAGCATGATCCTGGTGGGCCTATATTAAATCAGCGAATGCTTAAAAAAGTGAACGCTGATTTATCAACCCCATGTAAGCAAAAGCTTACAATCCCAAACAATTAGAAAAATCGCTGTTCCAAAAAAGAAAAAAAAACTTTAAAACATTACATAAAGTGGGGGGCTTCACCCCCCCACCCCACACCTCCCCTACTTAAATATACCAACTCCGAGATCGCACTACAGTGAGGAAAACGGCAAAATAATTAAGGCAGCCAAGCGATTTCTTTCTCGGGAAAAGAATTTGCTTATATGCCATTTCAGTATTTTGCCATTTCATGCTTTCAAGTTAAATCAAGACGCATTCGAAAGAATGCATCTTCGATCATATAAATGGGAACCTGATCCAGGCTTATTAAGTTACTTGAAAGGATGAGATAGAAAGTCTTTAAGCTGAACGAAAACAAATGTCAGATCTAAATGATTACTTAAGTATATTGGCCATGTTTTGACATCAAAATGCCTCAACCAGATTGATAATATCATAATTAGTATGAAAAGGTCTCATCACAATTCATCTGCTATGCATTTCCTTGGCATGGTCCAGTATTTCTCCAAATTTGAAAGATACTCATCAAACATAACAGCACCACTCAAAAAACCATTGGAGCAAGATTGATTTTACTTCTTTCTGTCACATAAATAGAATAAAAGCTAACAGAAGATACAAAATGTTTAAAAAAGCTTGTTACACAGGATGCTAATCAGAATTTTTATCATATTTCACAATCTATAGTATTTCAAGAGGATGTTAGTAAACAAGAACTTAGTAAAGCATCATGTCAGGAAGGAATTCCAGTAGTGTGTCAATCAAAGGTTATTACCGAGACAAAAAAAGAAATTTCAATATTATATTTATGGCAAGTCAGAAACAGTAGACTATGATCATAAACATCAAAATTAATGTTCCAGAACTCTCTTTACAAAGCCACAGCAAGACCACTGAGACTTTTGTTGAGCTTAAGGAAGTACGACACTTAGTATGAAGCTGGAAAATTGATGCAAATCGTTGATACACTTGTTCGAGTTTATTAACAAGACTGTAGTGAGGTTTGCTAGAAAAAGATCTGAAAGTTGTATAGCTTACTTTGCAGTTTCTTTTATCAGCTAATAAGAGATCACATTCAGTAATCTCTAAAGCAAGAATATAACATTATAATTAATTAATTCCCATTTTTTTCATCACAACTCTGTTACTGGAGTTAGCAAGATCATGAAACTGTTGCACAATGTTGGACTTAGTATATTTAGAGGTACAGAAGGACTTGCTCCCATGCAAAGTTTGTTTTTTGGTCTATTTCTCTTAAAATCAATAATATGCCTTGTCATCTTAACAAACAGATTATGTCAGAGTGTGATCTTTCACACTGATTTTCTGCAATAGCTAATGCATCTGAGAAGCTGGAGGAACAGAGACACTGTGCCGTAAGAAAATGAAGTGCAACTACAATGAGACACTGACATGAATAGTTTGTCATATCAAATAAAATTAACACAAGGAGACATCAGGTGCATTTGCCATTCTAAATTGAGATTTCATATTGTCACTGCTTGATTTTCAAGGAATATAAAATTATAACTCCTACTCATATTAATTATGCAATGTGTGAGTTACACATACGTTTTGTGACATTGTTTATTGGTCACAAGTGTCAGAACAGCAAGAGGAGGTGATTCAGAAGTGTGATGGTTTACAATATATTTTTGTCATCAGAATCAGTATAGACATTGGTGCTGCATGAAATGTTGAATCTTCTGTTGACTTTGACATAAACAGATTTGTGTCAGTATAAAAAATATTCATTATCTCCTGTACAATTTGCCATTCAAATTATGAAAAAAGTCACATAATTAAGTAAAACTACTAGTCCCAGTGTCATTGCCAATAAATAAATAAATATGCTGAAATGCATCTTTACAAGATGTGGAATATCAAAGATGTGTCTGGTAATGGTCTATGATTCATGAATCAAACATTTTGCAAACAATTTAAATTTAAAGATACTCCCTGGAATTCAGAAAGTCTGATTTTGATGCAGAAGCCATAACTTAGAAGGTTTCCACATCACTGTAAGCCTTTCCAATTCAGAGACAAGTGTTCCACTACATTATTCATAGGTTCACAGGTTTGTAACTAAGTACTAGGCTAGCTGTCCTTGTCGCCCATTTTATGCTTAGCCAATTTCCCTTTCAAAGGTGAGAATTAAATCCTGTACCTTCTGACTTTGATTTAAACACCTTAACCATTACACTAAGCCCCAACACTTGTGTTACCCCCCTGGTGGAAGCGGCAGGGCAGACAGTGATCTCCCTAGGGTGGTCGCATGCTATTGTGACAGTCCTGTGGAGGGGCTAATGATAATTAACCATTTGTCCTCCCACATAAGTGATCGTAGCTCTCGGATTCACTCAGCAAAGCTATTCAGAGAATCACTCTACTGAATGAATTTTGTCTGGAGCAGGAGAAAATAAATATTGTGTTTTGATACCATTCACTCCTATGGGAACAGTCACAGTGCAAGTAAGTGTAGTACAGGTGTGTGTGTGTGTGTGTGTGTGTGTGTGTGTGTGTGTGTGTGTGTGTGTGTGCGTGGGTGTGCGTGGGTGTGTGTGTGTGTGTGTGTGTGTGTGTGTGTGTGTGTGTGTGTGTGTGTGTGTGTGTGTGTGTGTGCGTGTGTGTGTGTGTGTGTGTGTGTGTGTGTGTGTGTGTGTGTGTGTGGGTGGTGTGTGTGTATGTATGTGTGTGTGTGTGTGTGTGTGTGTGTGTGTGTGTGTGTGTGTGTGTGTGTGTGTGTGTGTGCGTGTGTGTGTGTGTGTGTGTGTGTGTGTGTGTGTGTGTGTGTGTGTGTGTGTGTGTGTGTGTGCGTGTATGTATGTGTGTGTGTGTGTGTGTGTGTGTGTGTGTGTGTGTGTGTGTGTGTGTGTGTGTGTGTGTGTGTGTGTGTGTGTGTGTGTGTGTGTGTGTGTGTGTGTGTGTGTAGGGGTGCTTCTGCATGATGCATGGGCTGGTAGCTCTGGTCTGACATCTCAGTGCTTGATTCAGAGATCTGGTAATGAGCTGCTAATGATGTCTCTGTACACCTTTACCATGTCTAAGATTTGGATACCTTTGATGGCCATTTATCACTGGTGGTGAGAACCTCTGTCAATCCTAGCTACTAAATATAGTCCTACCTGTATGCGCAGTAATGCAAAAACAGAGAAAATTGACCAGAAATAAAAATTTCATTCAAAAATGCAAAAGTTGTAAGAATTCTGATTGCAATCTCTTTATACTGGAATGCAAAAATTCACCTCTTCAGGATAAATATTACTAACAGACAAACATCTTAAAATTAAACTAATGACTTCTTATTCTTTGTTAATAATGAAAGGTCAAGGAAATAACAAATCTATTAAAAAGAGGCAAGATAAGTAAAGTCTTACTATGATGGATCAGCAAACAATCTACCAGAATTAAATGAAGAAGAAAGAGTGAGGATACATATGGAGCTTCAGGTTAATGCTCACAAGTATTCTATGTCCATTACAGTTATATGGCAAGGAAAAGAACCTAGATCTTGTTTTTATTTATTTATTTTACATTTGTTTACCGAGGAGGTCCGACTGGACAGAACTGTCCGTTTTCAGCAGAGGCCCAGGGAGAAAAGCTTCAGATCAATTGCTAACATACTATACATAAGATATTTACATGAACCGTGTGGCATACACATACAGTTATAAAATATAGCAGATAACATATGATTGCATAAGATATTTACATAAGCGTAGTGGTTTAAATATACAATTAAAAGCATAGCAGGTAGTAACATATCATTGTTGTTCATACAGTATGTTTAGTAGAGGTAATCTTGAAGATGTACTGAAAATAAGACAAGAAAGGAAAAACTAAAAAAAAAAAATACTAGCCAGATAATCTTGAAGATGTAATGAAAATAAGAGACAAAAGGAAAAACTAAAAATACTTCCCAGTTTGTCAAAGGAGGAGAATATAGACAAGTTCATATGAGGTTCATTGACATTTTAACGGAAAGCTTTTCAACTTAGTCTAGGGGAAAGTTATTGGGTATAGATGGGACAGTGGGGAGTAGGCGACAGTGAGTTGGTAAGTAACATGTGATAACGTATAGTGCATTTGTGGGAGTTTTAAAGAAGAGGTTGGATAGTGGGTAGGGGAAAGGTGTTAGAATATATCAGCCAGGTGCTAGGCATTTGCATGTTAAGAGTTGTTTAGGTGGGAAATAAACTGTTTTTTGAAGATTGTTTTGTTAGGTTGTACCCTGATTTGTAGTGGTAGGGAGTTCCAAGTCTTGGCAATGTTGCTAGAATACAGGGACTCACCAGAGCTGTAATGGCTTTTGGAGATTGTGCCTAGGGCCTTGTTAGTGGAACTAAGTTCTCGGTTATTGGAGTAGAGGGTGATCAGGTCTTGTAAGGCTGGAGTTTGGTCAGGTTAGTACAGTATTCGATGAGACAGAAGAAGTTGGTTTAGAGCTAAGGTGTTAGGGAGCTCTAGCCAGGAAAGCTGTTTTAGTGTTTGACAGTGGTGGCTGCTGTAGGAGGAGTTTGTGGCAAATTTTGCTGTTTTGTTGTAGCATACTGAGGAGTTTGTGGCAAATTTTGCTGTTTTGTTGTAGCATACTGATAGCTTGTTTAATTTGCTCTTGTTTCAATTAATTTTTATTAATTAGATTAGTTAGATTAATTAATTAGCTTTTGTATGAGGTATTCATATGTAGATCTAGAAAACATTTGTTCAGGTCACAGCAAGGAATTAAGGAATGTAGGGAATTTAACAACCAGAAATATCTGCTTTCTCAAACTGTACCTCAAAGGACTATTGTTTCACAAATAGGCATAGTATTACCACTTTTTCTAAGGGACGATAATATTTATGCTGTTAAACAAATTCGGCATCATAAAGATGTATTCCAAACATCACCATAATAGTGATAAAGAATTTACAAAAGATTTTTCCCACAGATTGCAAGCCTGTATAGCAATCAATAGGACATGTAGCATAACAGCTCTGGGTCTTATTAGTGTTTGCCATATTTTGTGGCCATTGCAGCCAAAGTGCTCCATACCTGTTATGCTGTAGCTACAAAGCAACACCCATATACAGTTCTCAACCACCTTCTATTAGTGTCACAGAGTTGCAGAGTTTTCAAATGATTTTTCCCCACAGCCTATAAAGCTATATAACAACCAACAGCTAAGCAGAAGTTATAGATTTTACAAATGAGTTATGATCTTAATCTACAAATACCAAGATAATGAATTGGAAAGTAGTATTCTTGGGATTAAATTTCTTAACTATTTCCTTTCTTCAAGAAACTAATTATTTGGTGGATGCCAATAACTATTACTCAGAAATTAAGAAAAAATCTTTTACATCAGAGGAACCAACTTTTAAATGTGTCATTTAGAAATTTGGCAGATTGCCACTTCAGTATATTTAAAGCCTCCCAGGATAATTGGTCTGGATTACATTTATGATCCACATTTGATTGACTACAGACTCCTCAATAACCCCAAGGAGGTTTTGAGCCTTTGAAATCTAACTGCATTATAAAGTAACATTTTTAAGAGCTAATATATGTAGCTATCAGGAAGCAAGTTATTCTTGCAAAGACTCTTCCTTCAAAGGTATCCAGAATGACTAACTATGATCAAGCATGCTTTATACAAACACATCTGTATCAAAGAATGGGTTTGTCAGTTTATTGAAAAGCAAACCATGCGACCATTGAAAAGCACAACCCAAGGAGTTTCTGACTTCCCCATGGATGTATGAGTATATGTTGATCTATCGAAATGCAAAAACATTGAAACACATATGATCGATGCTGGCATTTCAAAAATATACTTACCAAAAAATAAAAAAACATTGAAACAAAAAAAAAAAAGATTGAGAAAAAAAGAAACAAACGGTTTCCTTTTGTGATCGATTATCTAAAACCTACCACTAACTTCAGACATACTTGTCCTGAATAGTGGTAGTGTTACATAAAAGGTTTTCCTACGATAAGGTGTAAGTTGGGACAGGGTTATAGTTAGCGTTAGGATAAACACACATTGGTGAATATAGGTATATTGTACATAACTGCTTACGAGTACTTATGTGCACGTGTTCTTTAACAATACAGTGTGTATAACAACAAGCCACAAAGAAGCATTCAAATAACAAATCTGAGCACTGCATTTTAAAAACTGAACTTATTTTTTTTAGTTTACTGAATACAGGCAAGCACTTTATTTTTCTGTTTAAAATACATTTTTCTTCTTTCAGAATACTGATGAGCATAGAGACAATTGTGGAGACTGTGGGGACAAGGGCGCCCGCAGGCAGGTGCAAGGGGGTGCACTTGCACCCCCCTGGAAATAGATGTCCGTGAGATTATCTGTTCATTAAAAAAAAATTTGCATCCAGTCCCGTCTGTTTTTATCTTCTGCATCTGTTCCAGTGACAGCAGTCCTCCAAGGATGGCACTTTTGGTAATGTGACATTTACTTTAGTTTAAATTTAAAAAAAAATGTTTAATGGTCATTCTTCTTTAAGAATGGTCCCATAGCATCACCGTTCTTCCGGTCCGTTTGCACAGACGCGTTATTCTTCCTGTCCTCCCACGCAATTTTAAGTATAGTACAGCGGTTTTCTTGCCGAGTGTTCAGTTCATTCACAGGAATTGTGTGTGTGAATTTAAATCATTTTCTTCTTCACCCGTTCCCAAGTAAGTCCACAAGTGTTCAATTCGTTTACAGAAGTGTATGGTATAGTATGATACGGTGCATAGCCTAAATACGTTATTACAATGCAAAATTTACACTGAAATCACTTCATTCAAGCCTTTAATTGGATAGCTAGTAATATGGCCAATATATTCTGGTCTGGATGTGTTACCATGTTTATTTGCTCAGTTGTACCATTTTATTTTCATTTATAAGTCTGCAGTTGAAACATTTGCTAGGCAAATTGTTGCCACTTACAAATTAGTATGTGCAAGTAAGCAGTACTGTTTAATGTTGTTGAGATTGCCTAAAAACTGCACTACAGTAGTTGTTTAGTTGGTGTGTATCACTATGTGCTTAAAGTTACTTTTACAAAGCAGAATGAAAGCAGGCAGTAAGGCCAGGCTGAGTATAGACTGGCGAGCCGTCGCCATTTCAATAGGAATCTCATTGGGTAACAATTATTAGAATATGGCTTGTATATTTTATGTCAAGGATGTGAGGAAAATGCGTAGTTTGTATATTGAGGTATAGGTTTAACTTTTTTGATCTTTGTCATACCAAATACGTGTATTGTAGAAATGTGTAATGCATTAAGTCATTTTCTTATTGCATTTTTTGCAAGGGAACACAGCCACGCTGTTTGTTCCATAGATTTGTTCTTGCTTCCACCTCTGTTTAACCACAGTTGCAGAAACCAACTCATCCCTAAAGGAGCTTGCTCTGTTGTTTGTAAGAGAACCCTTTGCCTGAGACATATGTGAGAACTTATTTTTGTTAACATTTATTACTTTAATTTTTTTGCCAGCCTCTAAAGTCCATCTTCGCTTTAATCAACTTGTTTTGAAGTTTTCATTGACCACCATAAAATGCTTTTACTGGTGGTGTGATAGGATGTGGCCTTTCTCGCATTTCTGTAGTCAACAGAATAAATGCAGGACGCACTGCATGTTTTATTAGCAAAACTTGTATAATTGGAATTTCTGAATATTTGCCTTTATGTTTTCATTTTGCATGAAATGTTCTTAAGAAATTGCTTTGTGCATTAGAAATTGAGTTTGCAAATGTGGTAAAAGTAAGCTGGGAATTATTGATCTGTGGTGTATATCTTAATAAATTCTGTTGTGAAAAATTAGTAGCAATAACATTAAAACAGAAACATATATTTTTTTATTCTGTAAAGGCATTGCTAGGTTGTAGTAACATTAATGGCTGTTATGTCATTTCTAATGGAAGTTGAGAGTCATTGTGTGTGTGTTCAGTTTTTTTTGGGGGGGTCACCTTAAAATTGCATTGTTAACATGCTGCATAAGAACAAAAAAAACTAAATTGTTTAGCAGCATCATTAACACATTTTCATATACATTTTATACATGTGCCAGACTACGGAATTATGGTGAAGTTTACAAATTGGATGCAGTAACGTTCTGGAATTCAAATAGTTTTTAACAGCTTGAATGCATCTATTTTAATAATTACTAAACAAACGTCCAATGACCAACAGTTGGGTGTGATGTTTATGTATAATCTACTATATGTGTGATTATTGACTAATGTCATTTGCATTCTGGCTATATTCAGTTACAGCAAAAATGTCATGTCTCGCTATGACTTATTTAAATTCAGTGTCCTTTTGCTTTTGCTTTTGTCCATGTTGGTGTGAATGACCTGAGACGTATCTCCCTGGACTACATGAAAAGAGATGTGGAGGAGCTCTCCGATCTTGTAGCCCAGGCAGGTATGACCCTAGCCCTGAGTAGCATCCTGCCATCACCCAGAATGATGCTGCAGTACAAGGACAAAATGATTGACTTCAACAATTGGCTAAGCTTCTGGTGTCATTCTAAGGGGATCCAGTATTTGTCTGCCTGGGACGACATGATTGACAGGCCACAATGCTTTGCCAGAGATGGCCTGCACCTGTCGGCCTTGGGATTCCGGATACTGGCTAAGGCTCTTGCTACTCCTATAGTGCCTTTTTTAGGCAAGGTTCAAATGACAAATTCACCACCATAACTGGTACAAGCAAGCAAAATCTGAGGGTAATGCTACTCGATGCTAGAAGTCTAAACCTCAAAATGCACTCACTCGAAGCACTCCTTAAAATGGAGAACACCGACATCTGTGCAGTGACAGAGCCCTGGTTCAAAGCTCCAGAGAGCACCCCTGAATTACCAGGCTATAATTCATTCATGGTAAATAGGAAGAAATTACCAAGTAATGGGATACTAGAATGGCTGGGGGAGCTGTGTATGGGAAAGGAAACTTCATGTTATATAACAGTCTGAACATTTTTATAATGGCTTCCATAGTATAATCTATCAAATCACACCCTCTAAAACCACCCGTTTCTGTGAGCAGTAAGGCAGCATGACAGTTTTTTTTTTTTTTAACCTAAGCATTTCTTTATTTCATTTTGTTGACTGGCTGGATATCATTATGCCTAAGGCATTTTCACAGGGGATAATCAAGGTGCATTTAAAAACAGTGGACAAATTGCATTCACTGTTCTACAGAGAATAAGAAGGAAAAAGATAGTGCTGTATATTCTGGAATTCTGAGTGCTGCAATGCATTTTAATTTTGATGATAATGAATTCAGTACTGGACTTGCTTGGCTCGCCGTATCACTTGGTTGTCTGCTTTCCCTCCCCTTATTTTGAGAGTTATTTTCATACATTTTCTTTGTAACATACAACAATATGTAAGAGAATACATATTAAAAAGTGTATTTTTGATGGGATGTAACCTCATTCGAACACTTTTGAAAGCATTTTGTAGATGGAACTTTTTCTGGGCTTAGGGGGTTTCATTCTTCCTGTTAAATTAATATTCATATTTCTTTAATATTTAAAGTTAATAACTAGAAAAGACTGTGCAAGGCACCATAGGCAATTTATGCTTCAAGGGCAGTAGGCCTTGAATTTGTAGATCATCATCATCTTCGGCTGTTACCGTTAGGGGTCGCCACAGCGGATCATCTCTTTCCATTTCTTCCTGTCCTCTGCATCTTGCTCTGTTACACCAACCACCTACATGTCCTCTCTCCCCATCCACAAACCTCATTTTAGGCCATCCTCTTTTCCTCTTACCTGGCGGCTCCATCCTTAGCATCTTTTTCCCAATATACCCAGCATCCCTCCTCAGCACATGTCCAAACCAACGCAATCTCGCCTCTCTTGCTTTGTCTGCAAACTGTCCAACCTGAGCTGACCCTCTAATATACGGATTCCTAATCCTGTCCATCCTAGTCACACCGAGAGCAAATCTTAACATCTTTAACTCTGCCACATCCAGCTTGTGACTCCTGCCTTTTTGTCAATGCCACTGTCTCCAGCCCATATAACATAGCTGGTCTCACTACCCTCTTGTAGACCTTCCCTTTTACTCTTACTGGTATTGGTCTGTCACAAATCACTCCTGATACTCTTCTCCACCCATTCCAGCCTGCCTGTACTCTCTTCTTCACCTCTCTTCCACACTCACCATTACTCTGAACTCTGTTGATCCCAAGTACTGAAACTCGTCCACCTTTACCAACTCTACTCCCTGCATCCTCACCATTCCGCTACTCTCCCTCTCATTTACACACACATATTCTGTCTTAGCCCTGCTAACCTTCATTCCTCTCCTCTCTAAAGCACATCTCCACCTCTCCAATGTCTCCTCAACCTGGTCCCTACTCTCACTACATATCACAATGTCATCGGCAAACATCATAGTCCATGGGGCCTCCTGTCTGATCTCATCTGTCAACCTAACACCACTGCAAATAAGAAAGGGCTCAGAGCTGATCCTTGATGCAATCCCACCTCCACCTTAAATGGATCTGTCATGCCCACTGCAGTCCTCACCACTGTCACACTACCCTCATACATATCCATTACCACTCTTACATACTTCTCTGCCACTCCCGACTTCCTCATACAATGCCACAACTCCTCTCTAGGCACCCTATCATATGCATTCTCCAAGTCCACAAAGACACAATGCAACTACTCCTGACCTTCTCTGTATTTCTCCAACTCTCAGAGCAAACACTGCATCTGTAGTGCTCTTTCCTGGCATGAAACCATACTGATCACTAATAATCACCTCCCTTCTTAACCTAGCTTCTACTACTCTTTCCCATAACTTCAAGCTGTGACTGATCAGTTTTATCCCTCTGTAGTTACTGCTGCTCTGCACATCACCCTTATTCTTAAAGATAGGTACAAAAACACTGTTTCTCCACTCATCAGGCATCCTCTGACTTTCCAAAATTTCATTAAACAATCTAGTTAAAAATTCCACTGCCATTTCTCCTAAGCACCTCCATGCTTCCACTGGTATGTCATCTGGTCCAACAGCCTTTCCATTCTTCATCCTCTTCATAGCTGTCCTTACTTCCTCCTTGCTAATCTGTTTCACTTCCTGATTCACTATCCCCACATCATCCAACTTTCTCTCTCTCTCTCTCTCATTCTCTTTGTTTATCAGCCTCTCAAAGTACTCTTTCCATCTACTCAACACACTCTCCTCTCTTGTGAGTACGTTTCCCTCACTATCCTTTATCACCCTTACCTGCTGCACATCTTTCCCAGCTCTGTCCCACTGTCTAGCCAATCAGTACAGGTCCTTTTCTCTCTCTTTAGTGTCCAATCTCTCATACAACTCTCCATACGCCTTAACCTTAGCCTTCGCCACCTCTCTCTTTGCCATGCGCCTCATCTCCTTATACTCATGTCTACTTTCTTCATCTCTTTGACAATTCCAATTCTTCTTTGCCAGCCTCTTCCTCCGTATACTCAACTGAACTTCTTCATTCCACCACTAGGTCTCCTTGAAAACACTGAAATATAAAGTAGTTTTCTAGCAACAACCTCTTCAGTAGTTTCAAATATCTTTAATATGTAATTATTCAGATTACTTTTACTTCTGCAGAGATTGTGCATACAGACTGATATTGGTAGATTGTAATGACAGAAGTTCGAGTGGCTTTTTATGGTTGAAGTGTTCTGAACTGGGCAGTTTGCCATTATAAGCCCATATGTTTTGTTTCATTGCTTATTAGAAAAGTGTTCAAAACTAAATGTATAGCATACTCTAACAAGTGGTGCTATTATACAAGGGATAAAATTCAATTATATATTATAATTGATACAGTCAGAAACATGAATCAAAGAACATTTGCATGGACCAAAAAATGTGTGCAAGGGCCTATGATTTGAAAACAGCCCAAAGGTAAACTTAACCTGCCACTGGCCAGATGCATTTTCTTTGAATGTGGGTTTCAGTGTTTCAGTGAATGTGGGTTTCAAAGGTAGAGAAGTTTTAATGCAAAGTCTCTTTTCATTGTAAGACACTTGCTTTGTTTAGTTAATGTCCGTCAGTGCTTGTGCTATAAAATTTGAAATAAAAGTAGTAAATGAAATCCAAATATCTGTAATCATTGTAGAAGTAAAGCATAAAACAGTATGCACACAGAGATTTGAACAGTGTCTATGACAAATGGGGAGAAATAGCCAAGTAATGGTTTACTGGAATGACTGCGTGAGTGGAGGGGTGGGGATGTGTGGGCGGGGCAGCAGAGGGGTGGGGCTGCATGGGCGGGGCTTGGGTTTGCACCCCCCTGCAAAAAATCCTGCGGGCTCCCTTGTGTGGGGAACATGAATGACACCCAAAAATGAAAATTTTGAACAAACAACCACTTGCAAATTTCTAATCACAATTTTGTACATTTGACAGGGAAAGTTTGCTATTTGTGGGAGACTTCTATGAGTAATTAGACTCGACACAGTTGTAAAACCGTATAAAGGAAAACAAAACAGGGAAGTAATGCAAAAGCTAAAATGCTTAAGTAGTTACTTGTAACACTAACTACACTACCTAGGAAATGTGTTCCTCAGAACTGGAGGAGAACACTTTGAGATATAAACTACCATCTTCCTCTTTACGTCAGTGTTTATTATCACAGACCTATGGATATTAGTCCCTTATGCTACACAGGTCAGTGCCTGCTAAAGTACAGGAATGCCTGCATTCATTAACAAAAGTAGTTTTGTCTGTTCTGCAGCTTATGCTTTACTCTCAGCACTATTGAGGCCTCTTTCCATCTACCAGAGTATGAAAATAAAGCAAACTGAGATGTATTTTACAGTGCATGGAAGAGATTTTTTTTTATTTATATCGTAACTGAATATTGACCTATAATCATAATCACCTCATTGGGGGGGGGGGTCTGATGCAGAAGCAGTGTTTAAGTGAATTGATCAAGGATATACAGTATGCAAATAAAATATTTGGCTGTCAGATGTAGTAGCACATTACAAATTTCCTTAGCACTCATATAGCTAATATACTATGTTATACAGTGCACAAATTGCCTGCTGCAGTAGAACACACAGTTCTTTTTGTTATGTAGTCCCTCGATCTATGGAAACATAAGTAACATGCATGGATTTCACTCATTGGTGACTGCCTCTGTAAAAAAACTTTATATCCATGTACGCTGTGAGAAACAGGCCTTAAGGGCTCATGGTAAATGTACACTGCTGTCTCAGAGTGCGACCAATACCTGCAACACCCAGATATGCTCACGCTGTACATCTGGAGAGCAGCATTGTAGCCACTGGCTTTCCAGGATACCACCATCTTCATTCTTAGATCAGTGCCTTGCAAAGTTACCTTACAAACATTCGCTGAATCCTGATGAGAGTGTTTCGCTATATCTACCAGTGAGAACATATGCAAATACAAATGGTTCCCAGGAAGGGCTACATTACAGAAGCAGTCACCAATGAGTGAAATCCATGCATGTTACTTATGTTTCCATAGATCGAGAAACTACATAACAAAAAGAACTGTGTATCCCACTGTAGCAGGTGATTTGTGCACAGTATAACATAGTATATTATACCTTATCAGTAATACCTTATAATTATACCTTTTCAATGTCACCACTCTTTCCTGCTTCTGTGGTGCCATACTGCAACCAGTAAGATGAGTCTGGCACTCCAAAGTCACAATTACAGTAGGATCTTTAGAATAAGCCAACCATAGCCAAGCAGCTGTGTGAACATTGGCTCTAGATGATGATCACTGTGAATATGACACCCCAACCTTGTGCGCAAAAATGGGAAAAGGGGGCTATAGATGGATGGATGGATCATATTACTTTATGGTAGATATAACAAAGCACTCTCACTTCATAGGACTGACCAACACTTATATTTTACTAGATCTGTGCAATAACCCTTATGGACATGATTAACCAACCTGCTAAAGGTTTTATAGTAAAGTAATAAAATATGTCGCTTAAAATTATGCAAAGCACACTGATAATTAAATGGAAACATACATCTTTGTACAGGAAATGTTAAATAAAACTTGTTGAACAGACAGCTACATTCAGATAAATGCTGAGTACAACCTTTCACTAACTAAAAGAAGACTGAAGCTGCTAACCTGTAAATGTATACAGCAGTTTAAGAGGAACACAGGCAAAAGTGTACACACATCAGCTCACTCTCTCATTGAAAAGTAGGTTCTCTACTTCTCCGCTTCTCCTTCTTTTCAATGACCATAGAAGAATGTATTCCTTAGTGTAAATGCAAATTTCTGAAATGTTCCTCAGTCTTTTTCAAAAGTTCAACAGTACACAAAAAATGGTAAGGTTAGCTGGTGTACATTGCTTAGTGAAAAGGGCCCAATCACTTGCTGGTAATCTAAAGGGATGTCCTATAGTAGATCAGCACTGGCAGATATTTAGCCTAGTAACGGTAGATTTTTTGACAGGTTGTACTTCTGTATTTGGTCTAGCTACCCTGCTCTACCACTTTCTGCAAGGACAACATTCCTATTTGTGCTATGAGGCTGCCTAAAACACTCTAACCTTTTTATGAAAAACTGTTTCCCTAGTAGTAAATAATAGTTTATAACATATTACCCCATAACTAGTGAGTGTGTGTGTGTGTGTGTGTGTGTGTGTGTGTGTGTGTGTGTGTGTGTGTGTGTGTGTGTGTGTGTGTGTGTGTGTGTGGGTGTGTGTGTGTGTAGGCATGCAAAATGATTTCATTCTCATCATCTAAAAATTCCATGGGACTAAGTTCTGTTCAAACTTTTCATGCAATGGCATTATCTGATACCAGATATTTTACATGACCAGGATAAGAATATGACATGCATGAATGTGCATTACACACAAAACAAGCTGTTTGTGTCATATGCCATAAAGGAATATAGGTATTACATGTCAGCATAAGTCCAGGATACTGCAAGCAGCCAATGAACACAAAACAGTCGTGTTTGTACAGTTGCGAGGACAAACATCTATAAAAATAAATGTTTATTTTCTATTTGACAGAAATCTAACAGGTAAAGTGTAACTCATCTGGATATAGTACAAGTGAATTCAGCAGGCTATGTGCATACTGCAAATAATGTGAAAACATAAAGAATATGCAAGTACGACTGCAGTGACAAGTTAACACATATTGCTCCTTCTGCCAGAACATAATGCATGCCACTGTGGTAAGAAGACCATAACCAAGTGCATTATCAAGTCACAGTATCCTGCAGCACCTCATCATTACCCCCCACAATGTTAAGGACAATATACAATGGTATGCATCCACCACCTCTGTGACAATGAGAGGCCTGGAAAACCATTCATATTGCAAAAGAGCGTGTATGCCCTCTGTATGCTTAGAAAATGCACCTTGCACTAAGCACATTTTCATGTGTGCACAGAATGTCCACACACAGATGATACTTTAGAAATCTGCATAATGACCAGGATAAGAATATGACACGTATGCATGTGCATTACACACAAAACAAGCTGTTTGTGTCATATACCATAAAGGAATAGAAGGTCTACCTAGAAGACCTATATTTGTTGCCAACTATTGTATGTACAATTATCCTACTTTGAATGTAACTTAATTATTAACCACTTGATTAATGTCTTATTACTCCTGCCAACTCCAAAGTGTATTGATTTTCTTATTTGTAAGTAACTTGTATATATTTACCTAATATGCAAACTCTTTTTGTTACAATGTACAATATTTGTATCTCTATTGTGGAGCTTTTCTCCTCAGGTCTCTGCTGAAAATGAGCCACAAGCTCAGACAGACTAACTCGGTCAAGAAATGTAAAATAAATAAATAATAAAAAATAATAAAAATTATAGCAATTGTGGTGCAAGAAACGCAAAGGGTAAGCAAGTGCTAAACACTGCCCCTTCACTATATACCTCAACAGTGCACAACACTGGGGCGCTAAATGCTGTAGATTGCCCTTTTTGTATGCTTCCGCTCCACACCCATGCCTCCTTATGGTGTCTAGACCTGTTTTGGGTCTGGCTTCTTTAACTAAGTGACTTACCAGCCACTGATAGGCAGTATTAGAAAGGGCAAGGAGTTATTAACAAAATGACACTGAGACTGTTATTCTAGGATGTCCTGCAGTGGAGAAATTAATCAGTGTTTGCCACTTATTATTCACATTTTCAAATTTATGTTAATATTTTCATAAATGAGAGGCCTACATGTTGCTGAGGTGTGCAGTGTAAAACACTAATGTGGGAGACAGGACAGTTTGCTGTCATTGCTAGTTTATATCACTCTGTACTGAAAACATTGCTAGTTGTTTGCTAGTAATTATGAAAATAAGCAATATTTTCATATGTACTTAATACTTCAAAAAAGAATTTGACAATCAAACTGTTGGATGACAACAAAGTGATACCTTACATGTTCATAGGTTCATAGGTATGTACGAGGCTAATGGCCCTGGGGCTTTTACAAGCCTAGCCCATAGAAGTGATCTGGCATTGTGCCACCCGTCATTAGTTCCCAGTGCCTCTATCAAGTAGAGCCACTGGAGTGATCTCTGGGGTGAACTTTCTATTTCCCATCCACTTGTCAAGATTTCACTTGAAGAGAGCTAATGAGGTGCTCTGCTTGACATGTATGGGAAGTCTATTCCAGAGCATGGGTAGTCTCTGGGTTATGAACTTGTCCCTCCAGCAGGTTCTGTTGATTGTGGTAATGAGGTTGATTTCTCTGGACCGTGTGGTGTAGAGGGATTGGGATTTCTTTAGATGTAGCATTTCTAATAGATCTGGGTCAGATATGGCTTTGGTAGTCAAGCAGAAATTGCCTCTTGGTAGACGGTATAAGACAGAGAGTAGCTGTTGAGTCTGTCCATGGAGGACGTGTTTAAGGCCTAGGATCCTCTTTGTGAAGTACTTTTTTGGCCTCTCAAACTGTTGCAGGTGTCTAGTGATATATATGCCAAATGGGGCATTATACTGTACGATTGGTCTAAGGAGGGAAGAGTAGAGAGAGAAACGTTGCCCTCTTTCTTCCTGGATGCAAAACCCTTGGTAATGAGATGTGCCACATAGAAGGACTTTCTGACTACAGTGGCAATGTGGTGGTTGAAGCAGAGGTTGCTGTCAACCTTTGTCCCTAGATCTCTTATAATGCCTTCAGTGTTCAGAGTTGTTGAAGAAAACTGTCTTTGATATTTGCACTGTAGATTGCACATCTTGAGAGATATCCAGTATTACTTGTTTTGTTAATTATGCAATTAAGCATTTGTTTTCATATTTCTGTAAAATATTTCAATAAGCATGCACTTGAAGAATTTTTTGCCATGTGAAAGCTTAGGTCTGGGTAACAAAAATGTTCTAACAATATATGTCTAGGCTGTACAGTTTTCAAAATATGAACATTTGTGAAAGTGTACAAAAATACAATTTGGGGTTTGTGTGCATTATAATATATTACATTATTTATGGAAAGACTATGAATGCAGTGGCTATTTTTGCTGTAAGGAAT
This sequence comes from Protopterus annectens, assembly GCF_019279795.1. Lineage (NCBI taxonomy): Eukaryota > Metazoa > Chordata > Ceratodontiformes > Protopteridae > Protopterus > Protopterus annectens. The sequence goes on from NC_056726.1 coordinate 306,880,439, forward strand.
ACTTATTGATAGCATTGGTGTTTGTACAGTTTTAATAGCTTTCATTTTTCACAAAATATTTACATTAATTTTTATTATACTTCTGTTTATTTTTCAGAAAATGCTCTGGAATACAACATGTGGTTAGGCTGCTAGAGGTGTGGCATTCAACACCACATGTGCTTACAGGGTTGTATGGCATGATATGGGCAGACTGCCAAAAGTGTAAAGCATAGGCCCATTCTGCCAGCAACAGCTGGAGTTTAACATTATTCACAACCTTAGTGTGCAGAGGAACACTTTGAGTTCAGGTGTGACTTGTGCATGCACAGACACTAGAATATATGCAGCTTATATGTGCACAACACAGTCATGCCTCTAACTATCAGATCAACAAGGTAAAACGGTAGGTGTAAAACAAGCATCATAAATTTCATCTAATAGTTTGCACAATACAACTCTGCCAGAGATAGTAGACACCATGGAGAAAGTAGACATAATGTCTAAAAAGCAGCAGTATTAAAATGTCATGCATTTATTATATAATGAAAATATAATCACATAAATGACTACTGTTTTGTAATGCTAAAATATGACCTGCTTAATACATCAAATCTGAACATGTCCCTGGCTCCTGGCACAACTGTAAATCCCCTGTCATCAACTGTTGATACCAAACATGTCTACACATGTTAAGGAACAGTATTACTTTGCATCCAACTAGCTGGTCTGATTACACAAGAAACACATCTGGGCACTGTACTTAAACTAAGGTAGGTACATTAAGAATTCTAAAAGGACCACCATCTGATAGCAGTTCCATTTTATGTCTTCTGCTAAAGCTCCTTTGTGGCTGTGTCCCACATTAAAACAGGCCCCCATATGATTTTCTGCTTCTCATGGCATCTCTGAGACCTTACACAGTACTCTCTGCTTTGTGTCTACTTGAAAGGGTAGATTGCCCTGCATTCCACTGCTTATTCTTAATTCTGCATCCATCTTAACAGGCATTGTACCTAAGTATCAAAAATGGGATTATTTTCCTACATTAAGATCCCAAAGAGTCTGAGATTCAGGTCAGCATCTCATCTTAATTAGTATCCAGCTACATTTCTGTGTGAAGATGTCATGTAGCTGTTAAAAATAAGGGTCCTATAAAATTATAACTTAGGCCCTATAGTGGTTTTGATGTTTTATCAATATCTCTTACAGCTGCAGACAAATACAATGATTTACTTGGATGTAGGGGATGCAGTGGTATACTATGTTACACTCTCCATGTCTTGGACAAAGAGTGGGCTAATTACAAAGGTATGACTTCCTTTCTGGCCAGGACTCATACTAGCACACAGAAATTGCATGGAAAGGCCAGGAAAAATACAACAAAATTACCTACTTCATGAAACATAAGCACTACTTCCTACAAACCTGTGCATTGTCTGAAAATGAGTTGAATTTTTTCAAAACTA